>NC_047659.1:28135170-28435170 GCF_011762505.2 Arvicanthis niloticus | reverse complement strand
GGAGGAGAAGGAGAGAAGGAGACAGAGACGAGAGAGGAAGAAGGGGTAGGAGGGAGATGGAGGAGAACCACATGGCCCAGAAAAGCCACAAGTAACAAGGGATCTCATAGCTGGGAAATGGAATAGTGTAGTGATAAATCTGCCCAATCTAGGCATGCAGCTTATAAATACTGTAACTGCATCGTGTGTTTTTTACATGGGCTTATTGGATTGGAGATTTACTACAACATACATCTACCACACAACTATACCTAAGGCCCATGTAACATCACAAAAAAGAAGGACAGAAAGAGTATAAGAGATGTGAGATTGTACATCCTAGAAATGAAGCTACACCCAGGATAACTTAGCAATATGGCTGCCTAAGCAAGACATGAACAGTGACACCAGCAATACACATGCTGATACGGAAATGAGAATTCTCACAGGAGCCCACCACTAGATAGAGTGCTATAGGCAACTGGTGACCTGCTGAGAGAGGGAGAGTTATTCTCTACCAGAAATGAGCCTCCTAACTGGTTAGCCAATACCAAATGGTCATCTCTGAAATCGTATATACACAAGCAATACTAAATGGACTGGGCAGGTTTTATTTATATATTTATACATGTGTGTGTGTGTGTGTGTGTGTGTGTGTGTGTGTGTGTGTGTGTGTGTGTGACAATAATAATAAAAGAGAAAGCAGCTGGTAAGTTTGAAATGGTGTGGTTCATCATGGGAGGGGGTGAAAGGAGGGGTCATAGGAGAGATTGAAGACAGAAAAGGAAAAACGTTGTAATTAAATTTTAATTAAAAGTTTAAAGGCATTTAAAATCATTATCTGAATCTAAATGTTTGCTGTTTACAAATGTATTTCTATAAGATTAAGATTAACACTAGCTTTAGCTGGAGAAGGAACTTTTTTTAGACAAGAACCCGACTGATGGAAGCATTCTCTGAAGAAAACAAACAGAAGTTAGTGATTGCCTGTGCTCTGTTTCACCTTTCACTGAGCAAGAACGATGCTGGCCTGTGATTCTCCACAGCCTTTCCAATTTCCATGCCCTCTTTGCTAAAGCTTCCTTCTGTGTGTCCCTGCCCATTATGAGGTACAATGTAATATTCAGCCATTTTTTTTTCTCAAATTCTATTTAGATGAGCACCTGTCCTTTCATACTTATTAGATTCTTCTTAGACTACACGGTACGGTAGTTCTAACAACCTTAATTCGTACTAGTACAATTGTCCAGGCATTTAGCTTTTAAAGTGAGATTGTAGACTCACCCAAGAGGAATCGCAATATATGAAATTATTTGAACTTAAGTAAATAATAGGATTTGATTGGATAAACTGTGCACGGAATGCTCATCAAATGGCCAGAAGGCTGTTCTCCTGTCAGACTCTGAGAAGGTCATGAAGAAGCTCAGAATATCATTAAAGTCACTTCTTCAATAAACTTACAAAGGAAGTATTTTAAGCAGAAAATGACTTTGGGGATTCAGACTAGAATTATTACAAAGAATAAAAATACTAAATGTGGCACCGAGATCCTTGAGCAGCACTGAGTTTGTGAATTTTTAATTTATTCTGTCTCTTCTGTCTTGGACATATTTTATACATGGCCCCACAATGCTAGGTTGATAGTCACAATTAACAGCAGCATGTATGAAAACCTGACAAATACCATTCAATTATGTAGCCTAGGCTCCTAACATTAGAATGCAGGCAAAGGCAGGGCAACCCTGCATGCAATAGCATACCTTTAAGAAAGGCTATTTCAAATTAAATTTTATAATCAGGAAACAAGATGGTTTCCTAGGCAAACTGTCTGCAAACCTAATAGATGAAACTTTCAACTTCCAAACAATGGATTATAAAAATTGTGCTGGCCAATGATTCAGAACCCTCAATTTCTTGACGAGAATCTCCACTTTAGTGGATTTATGAGGCAATTCTGAGAGTTAACATTGACTAATGTGGATATTGAATGCCTTTTTGTTATGTCCATCAGATAGTGTTCCTTGGTGAGTTCTACCAGGACACAGAACACAAGCTTTTTTTTTTCTTTTTGTTTTTTAATTCTATCTGGAAGCTTAAGCTACAACAGGATTAATACTGACCTCGAAGGTTCTGATATCTTGGCGCTTTACCTCACTCAGTCTCAGATTCTCAGCTCTACCACTCACTTGATTAGAGAAATCTCACTAAGTCAATCCAAGGGCAGTACCAATAGAACAAGCATAATTATGCAATACATGCAGCGTGTTTAAGCAAAGTCAGTACCATATGAGGAGTCTCCATTTTCCCTTTCTCCACAGCTCCACTCCATTCTGCAGGAAAGGGGACTGCAAGATAACAATGGAGTAGTTTTGCATTCCTTTCAAGGAGCCACTGCTAAGAATTGTAACCTGGTGTAGCAAAGACCTGGGAAGACTGTGGACAAAGGTTTAATTACATTTCTAAGAAGATATTCTCTAAACACCATTCCCACAAGCCCACTGCCAACTTCAGCTTTGATTGAAGAAGTATGTTTTTGAGAATTTGAGATGAAGTCTAAGCAAGACAGAGTAGTGAGATGATGAAAGAGAATGAGAAGAGAGAGAGAGATAGACAGAGACAGAGACAGACACACACAGTCAGAGAGGGGGTGGGGATGGAGACAGAGAAACAGGGATGAAGAGGGAGAGAGGGGGAGGAGAGGGAGAGGGAGAGAAAAAGACAGATAGAGAGAGAGAGAGAGAGAGGCACTCTGAAGTTGAAGTTGTTTGGCCTTGAACATCTACAGTTCATCTTTAGCAGTTGCTTAGGTCTGTGGGGAGATTAGACTTATTTAAAAACTACGTGGAAGTGTAGAACATGGCTATATTATGTGTGACAATCAAGAAAACAGTTGTTTTTCAAACCATAACCGTTATAGCTACACCAACTTGCAGCTTATTGCGTGAACAACACCCCCTTGCTCACTTACTCTGGTCACACTATTTAGTCTTCACAGCAAGTCTCTGAGGAAGCTATTATCCGTGTCTTCATCTCACATGTGTGAAGACTTAAGGCAGTGCAGACATGTTCGAGAGTTAGCATCCACTGGAAAGCACTCTGGTCTGTGTCTATACTCCTGATCACATGCTGTACACCTCTGTCATTATGTAGGTCACAGCTTTTTAAAACCAGTGTCATGAACTAATTATAGGCAATTTGATAGTTTGACAGCACTGAAAGTTTCTGATATGCAATGACCAATAATTAATTAAAAACCAAATACAAAATGAAGGCAAGGTATTCCTGGCATCACTTACCTGCCTCGCAGCCTTGGTTCTGAACACGCATGTGCACATTTATTATGCATGTCATCATAACACATGATGATAACAAATGCTCCTATATCGGCTTTGAACTGTTATAGACAGTGAATTGGAGTGACTTCACTGTATGTACAGAGATTTCTGCTTTCACAAAAGCATACTGATTTAAATATAGAAAATGAGATATTTTAATACTTTCCTCCCATCACTTATTGTAAAATTTTGAATGTTTAGAAATTGCTATTTGAGTTTTTAAAATAATAATAATAAATTTTGGTTTGAGATTAGGGTAGAATTTTCAAGAATTTCTGAAATAGCCCCTAATCATACTTTGGCCACTTTGTACTGTTTCATGCAAAGTAGCATTTTCAACACTGACAAGCCCAACAAAAAATATTAGGTAATTCTGAAAATGTTGAAGATGGTCTACCTACTACAGATTTAATTCTTTATGCAAAAATAAATAAACACATTCTACAAATCTTCTCTCATCTTTAATAAATGGCAAACTTATATGTACATCAAACAATGATTTTCAAATAAATTTTATTGTAATTTTTCATCTGAAAATATTATATGTCTATTTAATATGACTATTATCAGTATTCTATTTTACAGCAAAGAGACACCATAACCAAGACTACTCTTATAAAGGAAAGTATTTAGTTGGGAAATTGCTTAGAGCTTTAGTGGGTTAGTCTGTTGTCATCATGTTAGGGACACAACCAGGCAGGCATAGTGCTGGAGAAGTAGATGAAAGTGACATCCTGATCCACAGGAAGTGGCCAGAAACAAAGATAGAGAGACAGAGATTGAGATAGACAAAGATGGGCTGAGAAAGATAGAAAATGAGAAAGCCTCTGGGCCTGAAATAGGCTTCTGAAACCTCAAAGCCCACCTTGAGTGCCACTCCTTCTCCAACAGGGCCACTAATCCTTTTCAAACATCCACCAATTGGGAACCAAGTATTCAAATATATGAGCCTATGAGGGCCATTCTTATTTAAACCACCACATCTACATAGTTAGGGTCAGATAAAAATGTCTCCTGTTGAAGGAAGGTATAAGTGGAAAAAGTTCAAGAAGCCTTTACATAAGTCATGAGGAGTAACAGACAGTTGAAGAGGAGACATTTATGACTTAAAGTTTGTGGTAAGGTGACTGGACAGATTGAGATGTATGATACTTCCTCAATATTCTGTCTCTCTCTGTGTCTCTCTCTCTGTCTCTCTCTCTGTGTCTCTCTGTCTCTGTCTCTCTCTGTGTCTCTCTGTCTCTCTGTCTCTCTGTCTCTCTCTCTCTCTCTCTCTCTCTCTCTCTCTCTCTCTCTCTTACACACACACACACACACACACAGCTTTTAAGTAGCTAGGATAAATCTGTCAGTCATCCATAAAATATTCCTTCTAGTTGGTAAGGGTGCTAAGCAGAGATGAAGAGGTTATCTCAGAGCCTTTGGAAAATTCCACCAGGCCCCCCTCTCTTCCCAGAAGGGAGAAGTCCTTAAAACAGGTAGACACCCCTCTCTTCCAGAAGGGAAAGGCTGAATCACATTCCTCAGGAGGACCACAGTGGGAAGACCCATTGTTGACCACCTGCAGATAAGGGAAGCTTTGAGCAAGTAGACACATTCCTCAGGGCAGGCCGACTGTTGGCACACCCCCCCCCCACCTTCCAGACAAGGAAAGCTCTTGCCACCTTATCCCCTAAAGACCAATCAGTTTAAAAGTCACACTGTTCTGCCCATCATATTGTGCCTACTTGCTGTTTCCCTGTTCTGTCCCTGGAAACTGTATAAAGGTTTACTGAACGAGCTGCCCATGGTTGCCCCTTTTTTTTTTTTGGAAGCAGGATGACTCCAGCATGCTGGAACAATAAAATTCCTCTTGCTTTTTCATCGATAACCCCCCTCTGCATTGGTCACTCGGGAGTCTCCGGTAAATTAAGGCTTGCCAGAGTCTTACAGAACAAAGGGACTTGCCTAATTACCTTGTATACCCAACTCAGGACTTAAAAACCTGAGTGGTTTTATACATACTGAACTGCTCTTTTGTTCCTCAGGAGAATGAACGTGTTTATGCCACATTTCCACTCTCACCTTTCATGTGAGTAGTGAGTCCCATCCTACACAGGGCACATCCAAGATGTAGAGATTTAGAACTGTTAAGACGTGATCTTTGCCATCATATTACTCCAAACAGACTAATTCCTCTGAAGGGTTCACATAAACTCACTAGAGAAGGGGCAGAGACAGAAAGGCAAGGGAGCCTTCTTACTAGACGTAGCATTTGTTTGGGCATTTCAAACATGAACAGACATGCCTGACACATAAGTACAGAGCTGGTTGCAGGAAGAGTTGTACAAGGCAGAGAGGGTAGGCTGCTCAGAACGTGCCAAGAAGCTCAGCATTGGTGGCTTTCAAGGAGCAAGGCAAGGCATGTGAGATCAGACCTAACATTTAGCCAGTGGCTACATCTTGAAGTCCTTTGTATACCGTGTAAAAGAGTTCATAGTTTTTTGGCATTTTAGAGATTTAGGCCAGGACTTCATGGTTAGAGTTTCATTAGTGGCTAACACTTGGCATCCAGCATAGAAGATGTGTATGAAGGAGCTGATAGAATTCCCAGGGCTACGCTAAGCATTATTAGGATCCTCTACTCTGAGGAATTTGTTGCCACTAGAATAGTGATAGTGTTGACCTTTATCTCATAGGTCTGGGTCAAATTTGTGGGCCTGGAGAGGCCAGTGCTGAGTGACTGGGAATGTACAATGAGGAGAGGGAATTTTATGCCTCAGTCTAAATAGTCAGAGTACAGTGGACAGAATTTGAAGTTTGAGCCAACTGTATTTGTCATACAATAACTCTCAGCCATCTCCACAGATTAAAACTAGAGCAAGGGCAGCCTCAACACATCATTTTACTGTGGCAACCCTGTCATTTTCATAGCAACACCACAGTGCCTAATTGGGGGAGGGGGGGAAATCAATTCCTAATTCAGCTATGTTTTTAATTTCTCCATCTGAAACCTTTTAAGAGTATGTCCAAGTAAAATTTATAAATAGCAGCCATATCTGAGAGAATGTATTCATATTAGTATGTCAACATGAAATGGTAGTATTTCAAAGAATTATTGATCAGATTCGCTTAGTTTTGCAGTATCTGTGGCATAAATTTCCTGAACTGAGGCAAGTTTCCTTCTTGCCTTACTTGAAGACATAGTCATATCTACCTGCATCTGCCACACCCACACAGAATGCATCTGTCTAGAAGTGATAAAGATGAAATGTCACCTCTGGAACTGCTTACCCTTCTAGAAAGCAAAGCCTTCATTCACTCACCTTAAAATTTCTTCTATTCAGTTAAGTTTTACAAAATCTTTAAGGCAAGAGACTTGTTCCCAGGCTGGTTTCATTATGGCTTCATTTCTTCATTTGTTCCTTTTTTTTTTTTTTTTTTTTAATATTAAAACAGTACTTTATCCAGGAAAATCAAAGTCAAGCGAACACTGTTGACATGCCTGTTTGAAAGGTGTTGAGGCCCTCAGTGGTTTTCATGTATGAGTCATTCCGTTAGCATTGCAACTAAATGCAGCTAAGTCCAAACAGGCATCCAACTTGCTGGACAAGTATTATGGTTAATTGGTTAATTGACAAGTTTTTTTCCATATGGTATGCACTGTCTTGATACCTTTTGAAGTGAATTCCATGTGTTTGTCTGCATGTCCACTGGTCACAGAACTCCTTCGATCTCCTAGAAATCACCACAGTCCCACTGTCTGTGTCCACTCACACATTTTCCCTGGTAAAACAAGCCCATCTGAAGCAAGGTGGGTGAAATGGAAAACGCACAGCATGGCTAGGTGCCAGGAGAAGACACATACACTCTGCTGATCTAATGCTTCACAGATGACTATGTGTTGACTGTCAGAATTTGTGAACCTGAGCTCAAGTCGCTCTGTGCTGGTTTGTCCTGAATGTTCTACCTCATTAGTGGTCTCAGAAGCTAATCAGAATGGATGATCTTACAATGTAATCTCAGAAGACCAAGACACCTACACCAATAGAAGGCAGAAGAATTATTTCTCCCCCGTGTAATAGAAGAATCACTCTTCTGAGATCTAATATTGGATAACTGTAAGAGATTTTAGAGTTAAACTGCCTCAGAGGTTCAGGCGCCAAATCTTTAACTGTGATCTAGAGTAAATTGCTTAACCTTTCTTGAACCCTGTTTGCTCATCTGTTAGACAATGGACAAGGAATGAATCTTTGTTAGTGTGAGGAGTAAGTTAGAAAATGCACAGACAGTGTTAGGTATATCATGCTTAATAAATGTCTTCTTTCTCATTGCACAGTTCTCCATGTTTGATTATGTTTGAACTCTAGTGAGCACTGATGTCCCCCAGTCCATCCAGGTTTATCTGGCCTGTTTGACTTAATTATCTGGATTTTCGCAGATTATGCAAGTAGAGGTGCTGCCTTGCAGACACCGTGAAACCAACTAAGGTGTCACTTTCTTCACACAAGTAACTTTCAAATCCTTGTCTGAAGTGAGTCTACTTATTTCTTGTCAAAATTGATGAATAACGATGAAAAGAATGCAAAAGTTTAAGACTGTGAGCCAAGTCCTTGCATGACCTTCAGGGAATTGATCTGACTGGGGCTGACAGGGAAATAAAGAAATGACAAGCAGGTGAACACACAGGCACAAGGAAAACTTGAGTTCAGGTGGACTGGGCTCTCAGATGGAGAAACCACAGTACCCCTGAAATTCAGCATGTTTATTTTATTCATCTGAACAAAGCAGTGGGGCTGCTGCATACAGGTAAACAAGGAGGTGGAGTTATTACATAGTGGCAAATAAGGAGACGGAGTTTATGCTGCACAGGTGCATCAAGGAGACAGATTTGGCTAAGCTCAGTAGGCGCAGTCTCTATAGGTTACAGTCCTCAGGCTGCGGTCATGGGAATTGTGTGTGGGAAGGGGGGGTGAGTGTCACAGGGGCGGGGTAAGTGGACTGTGCCACCAGACAGAACAACTGGTAAGGTGAAGTGAGCTGAGAGCCCAGGAGTCTCAGAAACTTGAGATCAGCTCCTGCCAAGCCATTTTCTACCCCTATCTATACTTTCTCTGGCACATGTAACCATGACACTCCCACAGAGGGGACCATGGGCAGTGTGTCAGGGAGAGAAAACTCCTGGAGTCCCACCCTCCATGCAAATAGAGCATCACAAACATCTCAAACTGAGCCAATGGGATAGGAAGCACCTACCCCTAAATCCTATCCCATTCAGTGTTTTTACAGTGCCTGTTCACATGACATAAAGCAAAGAAGATATTTCATCAAGGATCATCTGACAGTCAGTGGCTGTTTTTACTTGGGAAAGAGTTCCCTCTCCTTAAGTATTAATTACTAGACCTTAGACCTGGCCGGCTGGCCAGGTTCATGAGGCTGCCACCACCTCTGACCTTGCCTGTGGCACTGTTGCTTCCAGTAGCAGATGAGAGACCCAGGAACTCAGCTAAGTGCCCTACAAAACCTGTTCATCCATCCATGTTCTGCTTTACCCTTCAGGCAGACAGAGGACGACAGCCACGGACTATAGACACTTTCTGCATATACTATCAATATTTGCACTTGGACCTGCGGAAGGCTTTTCATTTCCCTGAGCCTAGCCTAGGGGAGGCTTGGTCTTTTTTCCATGGGTCTGAGGCTTTCAGCTCTTTGACACACTGCCTGAGACAACAGTGCACATAAACTCGGGACTGCATGCACTCGTGGATTCTGTTCCCACAACTATGAAAACAGAAGAGAAAAGAAAAAGCTACAACACCAGCCTCTAAAGAACCAGACTGTGGTTATAGGGAGTTCAGCCAAGAATTCAGGACATCCCTTGAATATACCTTGTAAATATGCTGCTAACTGTTTTTATTTTACCAAATAATCATAGAATACATTTTGAAAGAGTGAGACAAACGTAGAAAAACATGAAGTTAGTGTTTCCAGGACAGAGTGATTTTGTTTTCCCAATGGTCCAAATACCAGCACATCTTGAGGAATTTATCCATTTGCTGAAAACATGTTCTTATGTGTGAGCTAATTTCTAAAGAGTGTTTAACTCAATTCAAGCTCTTAAAATAAAACAAAAAGTACAATTCCCTTTGTACACAGGTGAAGGGATCATTACATTGTTCTTGATATAGTGGACAGTGTTGCTCTTCATTTACACTTGAGATGCCTTGTAAAATTTGAGGAGCTGTCTTGGGAACTAGCTGAGACTAAAATCTAAGATGATAATGTTATCTGTTTGCCTATTAATCTATACATCATGTATGAAACATAGACATATATGTTTTAAAAAGGAATGTTGGTATCAGAATGGGAAGCCTATATTAGGCTTTCCCAGAATCTGAGTGCTATGGACTCAGAGTGGAGTGTGGTGGTCCTTGCCTTTCTGGCCACTCACTCTCATGCCAGGAGCACACAAGTCAGGGCCATGTTGGTAGACCAATGAACTGAGTATAATCAGGTACTTTTGTGTGTTATCTACTGAAAATTATTGTACCAGTTTGGCTGGTATGAAGTCAAACAGTTCTCTGGGGCAGGGGGTGAGGATGATTATAGGAAAGATAGAAAAAAAGGTGAAAAAACCAGAAATGAGAGGGCTGCAGGTCATCACCATACTAACCACAATTGTATTTTTCATAGCCTTTTTATACTACAGTACCATGGGAAGCAAAGCCACAAGCTAACAGAAACAATTTGCTGAAATATACTCATAAGACATTTGTTCCCACTAATCAAAATGGCGGCAGGCTTGATGTCTGGGTAAAACCTGCTTCTGGGTTTGTGAACAGCCCATTTTTACTGTGTTTTTACATGGTCAAAAGGGAACGGGGGTCTCCCTAGGGCCATTTGTGCAAGGGAACAACCTGTAGCCATAAAGGCTGCCATTCCATAATTTAGTCACCTTCCAAAATCCCCACTTAGCAAACTAGTGCCTTGGTGGCTCAAAGTTTCCGTTGTAAATTTGCAGGGAGTTGGGGCTGAGGTATTCTCATGACATTCAGGAGGTGTACATCCACAGGAATACAAAATGCAGTGACCGTCCCCACAGCAACATTAGTCCTAGAAAAGAAGAAAAAGAAACCATGGACTGAGTAGGAGAGGTTCAGGGGGCGTATATGCTGAAACAGTCTGAAGTCATTTAGAAGCCCATGGTACATTTACATTTTATTTCAATTAGCATAGAGATAAGGACAATAAGTTTAGTGGGGAAATGGCTTAGTGGTGTTGAGAGTTCACTCTCTATGCGCACTGCACTGTTGAACAGATGGAAACTGTCTGTCTGCTTGGGGGAGTTCTGTGAGTTTAAGGATCCCCTCTCTGAGACAAAGGACTCTGATAGAAGGGGTAAATTCAGGAAATGTGGACGTAGGAAACAGAATGAAACCTCTTGCTTCATTCTCTGTAATTTTAATTTTTTTCCCTTTCACTCCAGTTAATCTTATTAAGTGTTTCAGGCTCTGACAAACGTTGCGATGATTATCCACTAAAGAGTGCACAGACACATACAGCACTGACTCTGATTCTTACAGAAAGGCCGTGAAATTGAGTCTCTAACCCCAGACTCAGAAACACAGTTTCAATGATATAAAATAAATGTCTTCTAAAATAACATCTTTTTTAAGAGTCACTAGACTAGTTAATCTTTTTTCCTATTAAAGTGCCCAAGTACTGGCTGCCCTGTAAACAGATCTCTTAAGCACAATCTCTCCATCCATACATGAAGGAGTATTGGGATTACAGGCTCATATACATAACTAAGTTATCTCAAAGTACTTCAACTGAGCATGGACAAGTAGAGGGTCCTATAAATGATTTGGACCTTTTCTCGTCAGTGTCTAGCATAGGTTTGCTAGATAGCGGACAGAATACCCATCTAAGTTTGATTTCTAGATAAATTTTTTTTAGTATAACTATTCCTTTGTATTGGGAAATTCTAGAAAATATAAACCATCTGGATGTGTACTCTATGCTTCAGCAAAATCATATTAATTACTATTGAAATGTTAGACATAGCTGAGCTTTCTGCATTCTTTCATGATCTAAGCTTTATCCAACAAGGTCTGGTCAACTTAAGCTTCATCTCCTTCTGCTTCCTCCAGGACTATTAAGAAACCTAGAACATAGGACATGGCCTTCCCACTTGCCAAGTGGGAAAAGAAGTTACCCCACTTCTAGGAACTAGGGGTTAATGATTTGGCTAAATATTTTAAGGGAGTTTAAAAGACCTTAACATCGACTTAAACTTTAAATTAGTCTTTCCTCTAAATAGTCTGTTCAAATTACAGGCTGAAATTGAAAACTTCATTTTCTTAACACCCAAGTCTGTGTTTTTAAATCTCCATTCTCAATTCTAAGAGGAGAAGTACTCTGCTTTAGTTAATAAGGACTTAATTAATGAGGGAGACACCAAGCTAAAAGGTGAGACCACTTCTGGAATTTAGTTTGTGGAAGATGATACACATTCTGACAGTTGAGCACAGACCTACACATCCAAGAACTGTTCTGGGTCCTATAAGACTTGTGATACTGTGATAAATTCTCACATGTGGGATAAACATTTTAAAATTGTTTGGGGGCTGAGGAGAGGAGATGGTAAAGTGGTTGCTCCAGAAGCATGGGGATCTGAGTCTGGATCCTCACAACCCATGTAAAAATCTGGCACGGAGGCAGGCACTGGTAAGTTCAGAAATAAGAGGGAAGAAGACAAACAGAAGAATCGTTGGGGCTTCTTGGTCAGCCAGCCTGGCAAATCTGTAACTCAAGGTTCACTGAGATATTCTGTCTCAAAAGCGAACATGCGCCAGGTGGTGGTGGCGCAAGCCTTTAATCCCAGCACTTGGGAGATGGATTTCTGAGTTCGAGGCCAGCTTGGTCTACAGAGTGAGTTCCAGGACAGCCAGGACTACACAGAAAAACCCTGTCTTGAAAAACCAAAAAAAAAAAAAAAAAAAAAAAACAAAAACTAACATGCATAGTAATATAGGAGGAGAGATGGTGTCACAACACACAGACACACAGACACACAGACACACAGACACACAGACACACACACATCTGCATCTACAGTATGAGTCCAATGGGATATATATATGTGTGTGTGTGTGTGTGTGTGTGTGTGTATGTATATATGTGTGTGTATGTGTGTATATATGAATATATATATTATATTATATGTAGTGTTTACATTGTTTTAATATATCCTGCATTTTCTTTTTTTTATTAGATATTTTATTTACACTTCAGATGCCATCCCCTTTCCCCATTCCCCCCCCCTTAGAAAACCCCTATCCCATGCCCCCTTTTCCTTTTTGCATTTATACATTTTTTTTAAAGTAATGTTAATCATAAGCGTTATAAGTTTGGAATTGTTCAATCAGAGGTGTAACCCACTGACCAACCTAGATATAACAACTATCTTTGACTGGTGGAGATACATGAATATCTGCCTCCCTGTCTCCCCCCTCTTTCTCTCTTTCATCACCTAGCTTCTCCTCTCCTCCTTCTCCTCTTCTTACTCCTTTTCTTCCTCTCAGTACTCCTCCTACCTTAACTCCTCCTACACATCACCCTTCCTGTTAAAATGAAACTTTTCTCTCAAAATACAATTAGAGCATAATTATGCCAATTTGTACCAGTGAGGTACAAGATAGTCCTAATACCCCATCCATCGTTTTGTTGACTAACCAGCACCTCTGTCATTTATCCTAACTAAAACATTTAGTTCTGAACCTGGCTTTAGGATGAATGTCAGCTGATGACCATCCACTCAAATCTTTTCTCTTATGGTAAATAGCTGTAAGTTTTAAACCCCATCAGAAATCCAGAATGACTGAGTTAACTATAATTGTGGGAAGCACAAAGCATAGCTTCTAAAACTTAGCCAATTTATAGAGACCTCTGAACACCTGAAAAACCCCTATACTACCGAACGTTGGAGCATCAAATCTTCAGCCTTCTGGCCCAGAATCATCTGACAGACCTTGGTGATGCAGGATTATTAAGGACTGATTACTCTGTCTAGGCAGATATAATCAGTCGACTATTCTGCATGTGTGTCCTTTTCTGGACAATAATTTGTCTGTAGATGGAGAGAGGCAATTGCCTAGTGGCTGTTACCACACAACTGGAGTAACTCCAAGGATGCTCAATTTCTTCTTAGAATCCACGACAGGAAGCTGTCAGGAGCAGACAGGTCTCTAATCAATATGAACATTAATATATAAATATTTGTAGCGTCAGTTCTATGGACTTCTGATGTTTTGAAAACCAACTATCCATGTAAGGTAACCTGGACTGTTGTCTATTCACTCCTCTCAGCTATTTCTAAATAAAATATGGGAAACACCCTAACAATAAACTCAAAAATATGAATTTGCTATAGTCCCTTAACTCATAGGTTAAGCGTCCCAAATCAGTTAAAAAGGTTAAAAAAGGGTTGGGTCTAGGCATTGTATTCCTAAATGTGTTATACAGGCACAATGCCCATGAGCGTATCAATATTCATCTCATTTTTATATTAATAAGAGGCTTGTACCAATGAAAACCTTAAATTTGAGATCAAAGTAAATTTTGTACCATTTAAGAAATTATAACTTCATCTTGATAATAATTATACAGATTTCTACCAATAGGTTATGGCTATGCAATAAGTCCTAGCTAATCCCCCCTGTTCCAACAAAACCACTACTTGTCCCTAGAAAGACAGACCATTATTAACCACATTAGTCCCCAAGCTCAGGGAATAGGGGCGCTGACTCTTCTTTAACTTCTTCATGCTGATTAAGGGCGTTGAGATTTTAGAAGAGGGGTTGGGGGGAAGAGTAAGTTGATAAGCCTCTAATGCTGTGTCTTCACTGAATCCAGATGGAATTCCAGGACATCAGAGGTTTGGGCAGGTCTGCTCAGTATGCTTCATGAGTAGATACACCAAGGCTGTGTATTCTGCAATATACAATTCTCAGAACAAGTTTTAGTATCAAGATAAAAAAAATTTCCCACCCCCAGGGGGCTGACATTTTTTTTTTAAAGATGTTGGTTCTGAAGACTTTCCCCCCCACCCCGCTTGTTAAAATTGGTTGTAGTATTTACATTTCAGATTTTATCCTCTTAGCCTACTTCCTCCCACCACCCAGAAACCTCCTATCCCATCCCCCTCCTCATGCTTCTATGAGGCAGTGACTGCACCTTCCCCCCCCCTCACTATCCTCTCCCCACCCTCACATCATTCCCCCTCCCCCACTGTGTGTTCATTTTTTTTTTTTTATGGGACCAAGAAACTCCTCTCCCACCTATGTCCGACAAGGCCATCCTCCCCTACATATACCTCTGGAGTCTTGGGTCCCTCCCTATGTGTCCATGTTTTGTTTCCCTATTTGCTCCCTTGAGCATTTTTATTTCTCGTTCTAAGTAGAACTGAGGCATCCCCTCTTGGTCTTCCTTCTTCATGAGCTTCATGTGGTCTGTGGGTTGAGTCTTCACTAATCCAAGCTTTTGGGCTAACATCCGTGGAGATATGTTTGTGTAACTATCTTCTTTTGGGGTTTTTGGAAGATTACTTTCTTGCTTTTTCTAGGTTATAGTTTCCCTCCTTGTGTTGGAGTTTTCCACCAATTATTCTTTGAAGTGCTGGATTTGTGTTGAGATACTGTGTAAATTTGGATTTGTCATGGAATATTTTGGTTTCTCCATCAATAATGATTGACAGTTTTGCTGGGTATAGTAGTCTGGGCTGGCATTTGTGTTCTCTTAGGGTATGTATGATATCGGTTCAGGATCTTCTGGCTTTTATGGTCTCTGGTGAGAAGTCTGTTGTAATTCTTATAGGTCTGCCTTTATACGTTACTTTGCCTTTTTCCCTTACTGCTTTTAGTATTTTTTCTTTGTTTTGTACATTTGATGTTTTGACTATTATATGGCGGGAAGTATTTCTTTTCTGGTCTAAACTATTTGGAGTTCTGTAAGCTTCTTGTATATTTATGGACATCTCTTTCTTTAGGTTAGGGAAGTTTTCCTCTATAATTTTGTTGAGGATATTTACTGGTCCTTTTAGTTGGGAGTCTTCCCCCTCGTCTATACCTATTATCCTTAGGTTTGGCCTTCTCATTGTGTCTTGGATTTCTTGTATATTTTGGGTTAGTAGCTTTTTGTATTTTGCATTTTCTTTGACAGTTGTGTCAATGTTTTCCATGGTATCTTCTGCACATGAGATTCTCTCTTCCATCTCTTGTATTCTGTTGGTGATACTTGTGTCTATGACTCCTGATCTTTTTTTTTAGGTTTTATATCTCCAGGGTATTGTCCCTTTGTGATTTCTTTATTGTTTCTACTTCCATTTTTAGATCCTGCATGGTTCTGTTTAATTCCTTTTCCCGTTTGGTTGCATTTTCTTGCAATTCCTTAAGGGATTTTTGTGTTTCCTCTTTAAGGGTTTCTATCTGTCTACCAGTGCTCTCCTTAAGTTCTTTGAGAGCGTTATTGATGTCTTTCTTAAAGCCTTCTATCATCATCATGAGAAGTGATTTTAATTCTGATTCCTGCTTTTCTGGTGTGATGGGGTGTTCAGGGCTTGCTCTGATGGGGGAGCTGGGTTCTGATGATGCCATGTAATTTTGGTTTCTGTTGCTTATGTTCTTGCTCTTGCCTTTTGCCATCTGGTTAACTCTAGTGCTGCCTGTACTTGCTGTCTCTGACTGAAGCCTGTCTTTCTAGTTATCTAGCTTGTGTCTGATCTCCTAGGGTCCAGATGTCCCTCTGATCTTTTCCAGCTGTACTGATTATAGTGGTACCTCTAGGATGCCTCAGGATATGGTGCCTCCAAGGTAGTAGTCCAGCTAGGTGTCTGCTGTTCTGGGTGCAGTGTTTCCTCTAGAATATCTCAGGATACATTGTCTGAAGCTCTGAGTTCATTTGTTCCTCTGTGGCTCTGGATTGAATGGACCTTCCAGTATGTCTCAGGTGCAATCCGGGGTCGACACAACGGCAGACCTGGCAGAGGTCTGATCCAGGCCTCAGATCTGAGAACTAGTTTCTAAGACACTGTCCAAGTTAGAGCGCCTGGGATCCCTGCTTCCTCTGGGTTCTTGGAGGTTGGGGACAGAGCTGCCACCCAAGATCTGCTCAGTGCTCTGGCCCAGACTGGAAGGAACCAGTGTTCCGGGCCGGGAGTATCCTGCATTTTCTAATCATTAAACTTTCATGGAAATAAAAAAAAAGTTATATATAAATCTCATCATTTGATATGTAGGGCCAAAAGTACCTAGCAGTGTGCAAAGTGCCAGGTGTGGTTACTGCATATTAATGAAATCACTAGAGAAAACCCAGAAACTAGAGAAAACTATCAGCAGGGACATGATAGTCCCAGTCCCCCACATGTGAAGATGTCCAGGTCCCAGGTATGAGGTGACTACTCACAGGACTTTGTCTGCTCTAGATTACTGTTGCTGTGGACAGCTATCAGTACCTAGCATACCTCATGGCTTCCTGAGACATCCAGAACTGCAGCAGCAGAGTCTGCTCAATAGATAGTCACTGGCTCATTGTCCCAGAAGAACCTTTAATATTATTTCCTCTGTCCCTGCCTGGCTTTACTCTGACATCTAGTATTCAACTAATCAAAATAGAAACTTCAGTCACCTATTGGGGATGGCAAAATTTATTCATATTTCCTTTCTTATCATCTTACTGTTGTTTGCTTATGCTGAACATTATTAATACTATTTCACTGTTTTTAGAATATTTCATGGTTTATGTAACCTCCTATTATAGTTCCACATTTTTATGTCTATAATACTTATCATCATCACTATTGTTATTATTTGGAGGGTATGTACATGCCATAATACCTGTTGTATATGGAAATCAGAAGACAGCTTGTAGGAGTTGGTTCTCCCCTTCTACCATGTGGGTCCTGAGGATTAAACTTTGATCTCTAGGCTTGGCAGTAGGCACTGTTACCTACAGTTGGCAATAGTCAATCCATCTCCTGGACCCTAAATCAACATGACTATCCTTGTCTGTAGAGAGGGGCAAAATACCTGTGTCAGTAGGTTTTCTATCAAAACCAAATGAAAATATCAATTATATTATCACATTTATTTCCTTTAAGCTTTATTTTTAATAGTCATGACATTGTTTTTAAAATTACATGTATATAAATATATTGCCTACTAATATTATTTTGGAATGTTTATTGAAAGATGCCATTATAAGTTATCTGATAGGAATATGTATTTTACATGGCATCTGAGCAATGTCCATCATTCACTTAAAGATCAAAGTGAGATTCACCAGATATCAGATTCATTATCTGCAGTGTCAAGTCAAAGAATACACATTTCAAATACCGGTAACCTTTCCTGGTAAATATTTCCTAGATAAAACTTTGAACACATACATAGAAGCCATTTGCAATTCTACTGGTTTTGCACATCTCTTGAAGCATTGTTAAGTTATAAAAAAAAAAAATCCTTATTGCCTCCAGGAGTACTTTCCACATGCATAATATTTGGGTAGAGTGCCAGAAGAGAAGCAAGTATCTCAGAGGGAAATGTGTAGGGTTGTGCTTGTCCAAGGCCAGACCGATTTCTTGTAAAAGGCCAGCAGACACATATGGTGCAAATTATTATGGAGAAGAGGAGATTTTCTCTGTGCTACACAGGACACTCAATTTCATTAGCTTTCAGAGGCAAAGTGGCAAAGTGATGGAGAGCCGCCTCAGTTGTTGGACAGTACTCAGTACAAGCCCCAGGTGTGCTACTTCATGGGCCTTAAACATCTTATTTAATCTCTCTGAGGTTCAATTTTCTCCTCTATAAATGAGGATAATTGTAGGCCCTACATCTTCTCCTTATATAAAATAACACATTTAGTGCTGCATTTCTCTTCTTCGGCTGCCGTAGCAAAATGCCACAAACCAGGTAACCTCATAAAAAAAATTTTTTTTTCTTAGCTAGAGGATGAGAAGTCCAAGATCTGGGAACTTGGTTTCTGGTGAAAAAAAAAAATTGTAGCTTGTAAATGACAACATTCTAGAATTGTCTCATGGGAATACTCTGATGGGGGTGTGTACTTCAAATAGCCATTTTCGATCCAAGAGATGTCTTGCATTTAGTAAATGTGTATTGTAGCTGTGTCCACATATGGCTTCTTCCTTGTGCTAATGAGAAAGGTGGAAGGACAAAGAGGTGGACAGCAAATAATGTTGTCCATTCTCATGAGGACACTAATACTGTCATATCAGGGCTCTACCATTATGGCCTTCTTTAACCTGAATCTCCTCTTACGGGTCCTGTCTGACACTCTTACATGTTAGTGCCAGCATCCAGGCATGCAGCTATCAGCATCTTGAGTTAGTGTAGGATGACACTAACACTCATGCTCATTTTATTTTACACTACATTGCTTTTCAGAATAATGACATTTTAATTAATTGTTAATAATGAACATTCTTCCAATACCTTGTAATTTGTAAAATGCTTCCCAGCCTATAATTGTTCACAAGAAAGATGCTTTAAGCCTTGTTAAGAGAGAGGAAAAGGGAAGACTGGAGCAAGGGAGGAAGCAAATAGCAACAAAAGGGCCACAACAAGATCTTTCCATCTGAGAATAGGAGGAGAAGTGAAGCAGACATGTCTTCTCAGGACCAGAGAAGCAGGCAAGTGATGCAAGAGAAGGAGGTTAAAGGCAAAGTGCTATTAGGAAGAAGAGCAAAGCCACTTGTGTAAGCAGGGCTGGCATCAGCCTTCAGGAACTGCAGGGCCTCACAAGTCAGCAATATGTCTCAGCTAACACCAGCATGCTGGTCAGTGCAGTCAGCAGTTCCCAACGTCTACTAGAAATGGGAAATGAGAATGATAGTTGTTCTGTGTGGACAAGAAGCCCATTGTCACAAAGATCATGATAGTCTGAAGTGCTAAGGCTGAGTCACATGGTCTGAAGTCTTATTCTTTACCCAGTTGTTGTGCAAGGAAGAAATGTATTACATATTGGTGTCACATGATGAACACTGTACTTACTCATAGTAAAACAATATGTTTAACAGGCCGATAGTCATGATGAAAATGATGGTTCATTTACCCCTAGGACGAGTAGATTATAGAGAGCTAGGATGCACTGGGGTCCAGACTGTGACTCTTGCTGCCTAGCAGTGGAGCAAAAGATGCAGTATTCCTATAAAACACCACCTTCTGTCTGCATTCCATCTTCACCTTCTACATTCCATCTTTGCTAGAAGTCCATAGGAAAACAGCGCAGAGCCTGGGGCTCAAAAGAAGGTTGTTTTAGAGATTCGTGAAATTAAAAAGCTTCTGTGCAGCAGAGGATCCAGCTTCCTGAATGAAGAGAAAGCCTCCAGAATGGGAGAAACCTGTCACCAAGTATACATCTGACAGAGGATTACAAATAAGTAAAAATCACTAAACAAGAAAATAACAGCCCAGAAAACAAAGAGGGGCCTAAGGAGCTGAATGAAGAACCCTTAAAACAAGGAACACAAATGGTGAATAAATATTTTTTAAAGTATTTAACATCATTAGGGATCAAAGAAATGTAAATTAAAACTAATTTGAGATTCATTCTCATTCATCAGAATGGTATCATCAAGAAAATAAATCAAAGCGCCACTGGAGGGAAAAGAATCCCCTATTCACCACTGGAGGGAGTGAAACCCACTGTGACTCCTGGGGAAATCAATGTCAGGGGTCCTCAGAAAGCCAAAAATAGAAATACCCATATGATCACCATTACGCTCCTGGGCATAAACTCAAAGGACTATGTCATACTAAAGCGTTCCTTATAGATCCATTTTTATTGCTGCTCTGTTAGATATAGAACCAACCTAGATGTCTATCAACTGAAGAATGAATAAAGGTAAATGGAGACATGCATCGAGTGGAATTTTATTCAGCCATAAAGAAAAATAAAATTATGTGATTTGGTGGAAGATGTAAAGAACTAGAAATTGGAAGGTACCACAGACTTAGAAAGACAACATCACATGCTCTTTCTTATATGCGGACCTTAGGTTTCTATGTATGGATTTATATGAGAATAAGTTTGATTAGATGTTGTAAAACCAGAAAGGGGTCCATAGGGAGTGTGGAAAGAAGGTTCAGAGGGGACAGGTAGTAAGCGCATGTGAGACGAGAATGGAAGTGGGAATCCTACGGCAGAGAATGATGGGAGATCTTGGGCAGAGAAATGGGGGAGAAGAGGAGGTGGAGGAGAGACAATGAATATCTAGCATGTGAAAATGTTTTTTTAATATCACAAAGGAGAAATGGTATATGAAGATGTGCTCTTGATACCACGCATTCTCGTTGAAGCAGTGCAGACCCAGAAAGCCTCACTTCATCTGCAGAGCACTGTGTCTGCATCATAAGAGTTGGATGCAAGGGTCGCTATGTCCCCTCCCACCCGTTTCTTTAAGAAAAAAATTTTAAAGGTTCTAAGTTAGCAGAGTGTTGGAACTCTCTACTATGTTTGTTGCTTAGCTGAAGGTAGTTGTAGAGGCTCTAGAGCCGTAGCAGCATGGCTGTCTGAGCCAGTATCTCTTTCTCCCTCATCATTTCTTGCCACCCCAGTATCTTGCTCCTTGTTCACTTTTTCATAGACTTCTGGAAATCCCTTTTCTAGATCATACAGCAATGTCTGTGTGTGCAAGTTCTACCTTGGGAAATTCCGACTCTGCTGCTGACAGATTTACCATGCTCCAGTGGGTGACTCTACATCTCTGAATACATAGGCAGCATTAACCAGATATAGTGGTTATCACAGAAGGAAGAGATGAGGAAGAGGAAGATGAGGGCATGAAGTTGGAAGTGTTAAGTGAGAAGTCAGAGGAGAGAAATGAGGGACGGGATATTTTTCATTGTTTACATGTGTTATGGTTTGAATATGCTTAGCCCATGGAGTCGTGCTATTAGGAGGTGTGTTCCTGTTGGAGTAGGTATAGCCCTGTTGGAGAAAATGTGTCACTGTGGGGGTGGGCTTTGAGACCCTTCTCTTAGCTGCCTGGAAGACAGTCTTCTCCTCTTTGCCTTCGGAAGAAGATGGAGAACTCTCAGCTTCTCCAGTACCATGCTTGCCTGTAGGCTGCCATGCTTCCTCTTTGGATGATAATGTACTGAACCTCAGAACCTATAAGCTAGCCCTACCTAGGATAATGTGTGCAAAATTATCAAGAATAAAATAAGTACTTAAAATAACAAAAGTAGATACTTTGGCCCTAATATGAATGAAAACAAGAAGACAGTGAATGCAGAAGACAATGAAAATGTACATGTTTGGGGGGAAGATTCTCACAAGCTAATCAATATTTAGAAAAGAAATAGCTACAATTCTCACGGCTGCTAATGTTGCTTTAAGATCTCACAGCTGTGAATGGCAGGGGTGGAAGATCGATGGAGATCTGCTAACTCATGACTGCCATGCTTTTAGCTACCATATTAAGTTTCATTGTTGCCTACAAAGAATGGCCATGTGTGAAATGTTAGCTGAATTATGGATCTGTTTCAGCAACCATCTCTTTGCAGGGAAGAGAGAATATTTGGTTGGTATTTTGCGGTTGCTTTCAGGTTACTGCATGTTATGACCTCATATGGGGTCAAATAACAGAATGAATTAGCTATGAGAACCTTGGCCAAGATAAACGATCTCTGGATGAGCAACAACCAAAAGCGAGTTTAAAAGAACAAACAAAACAAAACGTGGAGTGAACTGAATTATTTCTGGCAGTCTTACCCACAATGCATTGTGTGGCATCACTGAAGCCTTGTTCCCCACACACAAGACTTCACACTCTACCTTCCCTGCTGTAATGCCACATGACACCATTGCATGTGCCGTGAGACCCCCTCAGCTCAGGCTCAGCACTCCTATCCTGCAATGCTGTTACCTCGCATATCATATTGTTCTGCTCTTCTCAAAACATAATGGTTTAACTGTGAAAAATGAAGATTCTTGATACTTTCCTAATCCCACCCCTCTGCCTTTAAACAACAAATTAGTATATCTTTAGATAATATTGTATGGGAATGTTTGATTTTTCTTGAAATTTCTTTCATACTTTGAGATTGTAATATAATTTCATCATTTTTCCATTTTCCCACTTCAAGGCCTCCCCTATTTTCCATCTTGCTCTTTTTCAATGTAACCTCTTTTTTTTTTAACTATTGAAATGTTCCTAAATATGTAAGTAGGGCCTGTGTCTGTATAATGTTATATGTGTATGTTGTATGTGTATGTTTTCATGGATGGCCATTTGGCATTGAATAACCAATTAGTATGTCCTTCTCTGGGGAAGTTTGTCAAAGATTGGTCAGAAAGATTGTAAGAGCCAGAGGAATGAAGAGTTTGCTGTGACACTGTGTGTTCTAAAAATGTCAGAAGCCATACTCATAAAGTCTCACCTGTCTGAGTGTCTAAACATGAGCTGAACAAGGATCACACCAACAGATATACTAACAAAAACTGGGAAAAGTTAGGAGGCTTCAACCCTACACAACAAACCAAGAATTTCTGAGATCAAACAACTTTTCCAGGAAGACCAAACTGCATTTAAGATCCAGTTAAAAAGAAACCTTCTCATCAACTTCCTAAACTCTACTCATGGGAAGAAAAGATTCAAAGCTAGCATCCACCTTGTAAGGAATGGAAGAAACATTTTCTTTATCTCTGTCTGCTTACCTTACTCGGAATGATTTCTTTCAGCTCCATCCATTTACCTGGCAATTTCCTTCGGCATGTTTTAGTTGGTTTGAATTTAATATTAAAAATGTTAAATGAATTTTGGCTTGGGATAAGGACAGAATTTCCAAGAATTTCTGAATTAATGTTTCTGCTATTTTCTACCCTATATTTATGTGAAGCAGTGTTTTCAGCACATCAGATTTATCAAAATCTTAAAACCAAAAGGTTGATCACATGTGAACAATGTTGAATGTGATCTGCACCTGTAGTATCATGCATCCATTTATATCATTCTTTTAGTAAAAATTAACCCATCGCATTAGGATGTAACCTGTTTCATCTTTACTAAAGGGTAAGTTTCGTGTATTTCAAATGGTTTCTTTAAGATAAATTTTTTCATGTTTGTTACAAATAAATATTTGCTATATCTAGTTCATATTTCATATAGTTTATCTTTTTTCATATACATTTACATCTGGAGCTGAATAAAACTATCTCAGGGAGAAAGGGTTAGTAAATGGTAAGTATTAGGAAGTCCTGAATTTCAGAACTAAAGGTTTTATTTGTTAAAAATATTAAGTAGTTATAGATTCATGTGATGTCATCTCAGAAGTAAAAAACTGCTTTCTTGATTATGAAAACTGGGCGGCTGACTAAGTATACTTGAAAATTTACTTAGCAGGAAATATCAGAAAATAAACTTAGTCTTTTCTGCCTTTGTTTCATATCGGTCTATCACATTTCTTGCAGATATTTTCTTTCCAGTTGTGTATCATGAGAACTGCAGACTCTTACCCTGTTCCTAACTGAGACCAGCTTCTGCAGAGAACAGAGACATCTCAATTATATGATCTCAGCTGAATCCATGTCATGATTATTTATGACTTCATTCTCATTCTATATTGCCCATGTCTAAAATAAGAAACATCACATGCACTGGTCCTGCGTGAACTTTGATGATTTGTAGTTTTAATTAAGGAATTTTAAAGTATCAATGCAAGTAGTGCAGAGGATTCCAAACAAAATGTAATTACCGAGGAGGGGACAAGCCACAAATCTGACGTGAGACTGCCTGACTTAGAAAATGATTACATCCTGTATCCTCCAGGAAGTTCGCTTTCCATTCAAATGGTCAAGAAGCCCAAGCATCCTTTGTTTCCTGGAGGGAAGTATATATCTGAAATCTGGCATAACCCACTGGACGTCGGTGCATCACTCACAGAAGGAGAACAATGAAGAAAAAGAAAATACATGAAAATAGACATATGAATTTGGGGGAGCTTACTTGCCTTGAGGGGAAAGATTCGTGGAATAACTACCAGCACCCTTGAAAATATTGCTCCCATGCCTCATTATGCCACCTAGATTTCCATCCTGTCACATTCGATGAGGTTTTTGCAAGCTAGTGATGCTAGCCTGTCAGCCTGATAGTCTAATTTGGAATGACTCTCATGGCAGCATTTATAAAGCTTCCTGCAAAGCAACGAAGGGAGCCTTGGCAGGTGTTCTTTCTAACTCCATTTGTTGAGGATATTTTAAGATTTTGGTGTGAACAGTGCTGTGCTCCTGATGTGCAAGGGCATCTAGGCATTCTTGATGCTATTCGTGATTTTAAAACGACAGCCACAGTAACACCAAAAGACCCAAGGTCTGAGCCCAAGAAGTTGCATCGAATTCTGCTGGTAGAGAGTTCTGTTACTTACAGTGCATTCAAGTTCATTACCCTAGTTGTCATTTGTCGAAATCAGCTAAATCCGCTCTGTTAGTTCTCTTACTTTTCAGTAAAATTCTGATTACATATAGCAGGCTGTCTTTTGAGCCCTGGGTGAGCTGGTCACCTTAAAGAAAGTGTGTATTGTTCAGGGATCAGACAGCAACTACCTCTTTGCATTTGCATACCTGGTTGTTTTCCAAGGATTTCCTGGAACTCAATATCTTTCCAGGAAATAAAAAAAGAGTGAAATTTCTCCCAGTATCTGCTCACTGGTACCAAAGTGCAAGGTCCTTGAAAGTCATCCCAAGATTTTGTTTCACCCTTAGTTTTCGGGCACAATCAGTGATAGTCAAAGAGGGAAGATACAGGCAATGAAGCTTCCAAGTGAGTAAAAGACTAAAGCACAGTGATTCAGTTTATCAGGTAGTAGCAATCCTAAACTACTTAAACTACGGGAATCTTTGAGGCCCAAGAAGACACAGAGAGGAATTTTCATATAAAAGAAGAGGACTAGTCACTGCCCTTCCTTCTGCCTCCTAGAAAATGCCTATATTCTTTCATAGCTCTAAGCCATTCATTACCAGGGAGTTGTAGGGATGGCACAGATGAACTGGTCGTGTTCAGTGGATTTACAGCAGACTGGTCCACAGGGCTCCTTTTCCCACCTTTCGGGCAGGTGTATTGTTTATTGTTCATAGACCTTTGATCTTGAATCTTTGTAGAGAGCCTGATGGAATCACAAGTAGAATGAAGCGAGAGGAAGAACATAAATGACAGAGAGCTTCTGCATAGCTCTCTGGTCATACTTCCAAATTATTTCGGGAATGGTCTCTTCCTCTTCCTGTAGCTCTCAATGTGTGTCCTTGTATTCACACTGCACACCAACATTCCACACTCTGTGTGTCCCCTCCCCACACATTTCTTTTCCTAGACAGACAAGAATAATTATTTCTGTTCTCGTTTTCCTCTTCATATGGCTGCTCTGTGAGCATCATTAGGTTACACTATTACATTCCAAGAGCTATGCATTTGATTTAGGTGAATTTGCTACACACTGCACTAACCCTGCTTGATTGAAGAGAAACCTCACATTTGGTCTCTTGCTTTTTTTCTCTGGGTTTCTCCCTCTAGTTGAGTACAAAGAATCTGCAATCTGCTTTTAGTCAACACTGCTGACACATCAAAGAAATATGACTTTAATTTTTTTCTAAAAAAAAAAATGAATCATGTAGTGTTCCCCTACAGACAGTAGCCTCCTCTGTTAGATGGCCATGCAATCTAAAGTCCTGGGTCCCATTTTATATGCCAGCAACGCTCAAATGATTGGGACTGCAGTGCAGAGCGCCACCACACCAGGACATGACCTCATCTGCTCTGAGAAATGAAGTGGGGTTGAGCTGGGTCAGTGTTTGTGGGAACATGTTTCCGGTGAGAGCTGAGAAAATCTCAGGAAGGGACAACAATTTCTCATTCTGTTCAACGGCCGTCTTTGATGAGAACACTTCAGTTGAAAATTCAAAACTAATGATAAGTTTATTATTGTCACGGGAAAACCACTCAGAAAACAACTTCATTTTTTTATAAATAAGCAACGAGTCACAACAACTAAATTTCAAAAAAAAAAAAGAAGAAGAAGAAGAAGAAGAGGGTTCATTCATAGTTCATTTTTTGTGTCAGGAAGTGAAAATAAATGAATCCATTTTTTTTTCTTCCCAAATGAATAATTTCTAAGGATGGGTGGTTACAAACAGAACATTTTCAGTTCTTTTTTCTATTGCTCTAGTTGGTTTTTCTATGATGCATTTTTCATTTTAAGACATTCAATATCCCTGTGAATCATCTACATACCTGTTTCCAAAGACTGCCAGAGAAATGCAGGGCACGTGCTAATCAAGGTTCACAAACCATAGAGCCAGGGTCCAGAATATCTCACCAAACAAAGCCTCCCGTTCTCCAGTCACTCAGATGAACCAGGGCCTTTTGTCACGTTGTGCTGAGGCAGAGGAGGCAGTTTGGAAACAGCTTGAAGATAAATAATGAGAAATGTCACTTAGGCCTGGACTTGGTAATTATGTTCTGCCCACTAAAGGTTCCTGTCAGCATCACCAGGACTTGACTCTTTCAGCTTCTCATGACTCATTGCTGAGATACATTCCAGCTTGCTAGCCAGCCCACTGTGAGGGAGCTGTAATCTGAAAGCCGAGGGAACAATCTCCCTTGAGTATATGTGCAGGTGGATGAGCCAGTTGTGGGTGTCTGAGTCTGTTTCTGTGACAGCAAGACTTCTGCAGGTTTGTTTCAGCTGCCAAAGAAGTGACTCTGCTGAACATGGATTATACTGTGCTCTAGCTGTTGTCCTTGGAGGTGTCTCTATCACCCCACCCCCAAACACACACACACTCATGTAACCCACCTAGCACCTAGCTATGTTCTTAAATAAGGTCAGGTAGTTGCATTTTCTGGAATCAACGCTGAGCAAAGAAGCATTCTGGAGCATGTATGCTGTTTGTGGAGGATAGCAGAGAAAATAAGAAACAGAGAATGTGCATTATAAACCTAAAGGAAATAGATGAAATAGATAGCTTAATGAGGAAAAAATAAAATAAAAAGAAAAGCATGCTAATACAAGCTATTAAAATAGACCGTGAATCATACCTGCTAATATATGCATTGATTAAGTGACTATAGCCACCCCGGACATTCTCATGAAAAGAAAAAGGATATGAAAGAAGAAATGAAATTGACAACTTGGAAAAAAATTTCAGGAAAAATATTATGACCCTGGCAGATCTTAGAAGAGATGCACAAAAAGCTTATATATTTCCAATCTTTCCAGATATACATGAATTTGTTGTATGTAAGGTCAACTGATATGTTTACCTGGGCTGAATGTCCCAAACTGACATTCTTCAACGCAATGTCCACTTATGTACCTATACTTTTAAAATGAATTCTGCTTTCAAAAATGACTCATTTATGCCCTGTGTTAAAGGTTAACAAAGAGTATTAGCACTGTAAAGGACCATAGAATGCCTCTGTAATGCAGCTATGTATGGGGCTTGGTTTCCATTTTCTCAAGTGTTTGTGATTAAGACTTTTCGTGTGTGTCATGTTGTATTTTTGTCCCGGGACCATTGGTTTGGGAGTCTTCTGTGGGTCCTAGGCAGAGAAGCAGGCAGGATGGACCCACCCACGAGCACGAGGGTGAGCCTTGTATCCTTCCTCAATTGCTGGTAGAGCCAAGGAAATGCCTTTATCAATGCTTCAAAAGAACTTTCAGGTTTCCCCTAATTCTTCAATCAACCATTTCCTTTTGAATCTTTTCATGATTTAACTGTTAACTGTTTTATTTTTACTATTTATTATTACTAATTTATTTTTATTATTATTTCAAAAATATTAACCAGTCACTTTTACCAAACAGGCTCCTATAATCTTGAATACATTTTCTGTGTCCACTGGTTTATTTATCAAAGAGAAAGTGATCAATAAATGAAGAATACTTGCTGTCCTTTAGGAACAGCTTATTCTGAGCAGTGGAGGCAGAAACACAGGGATCTGAGCTTCCAGGAACTCCTGTCGTACCAATAAGGCAAAGGGCTGGCTTCTGTTTTGGTGTTTCAGTTAGGCAAACTAAAAACTTAGTGGCTTCTTATTTGTTACAGATATAACAATATGTGGTCAGTGGTGGCTAGAGTTTGGATCTGGAAGCCCCACTCCTACCCCCCAAAACTCTGACATTAAGACCTTGGCTCCAGGTCCATGGTACCTTTAGAGATGATGGGTTCCTTAAGAGGTATTGAGTGATGGAAGGGTTTCCAGTCATTGAAAGCAAGGCCTTGAAAGGGTTGTAATATTTAGGACTCTTCCTGTCAGTTACTTACCATGGGTATTTGTTACAGTGCTAGGCAGCTCATTGACACAGTTGTTCCTCAGGTTGATGTGTACAGAGGTCTTGATATGAATGTAATGATTAATTATTAGCTTAAATGGGCAATAGAAAAAAGAGTCACAAAAGGCATTTATTAACAATTTTTTTTTGCTTGTTTTAAATAAAGACTAGTAGGTGTCCACACCTTATGCACTTCCACGGAGAAGAATAAGCTCATACTGTTAAGCATAATCAAGTGCAGACTTGTGAATTAAAGTTAAACTATTTGAAGAGCTTCAAACCACACAGCCTGAAATATATTTAGGATGCAGGTAGTATTCAGTGCCAACTGATTACATGGGAAAAAAATCACATCAATGGTGACAATTAATTCTAAGTTCACGATATAGATTAGTTTACCCCCCACCTTGGCCAGAGAAAGTCTCCTCTGCAGTGATTAGTGCAGAGACCAGTGACTTGTCTAATGCTAAGAATAAGTGACTATTTGAGTACTCAGCCTTAAACAGGACATTTATATCAACACTTCCGAGGCTTTGGAAGCAGTTTATACTGAAGAACAGGAGTAGTGATATAAAGGGCCATGCTTCAAAGAACAAACTCCTGTGACATAGAACAAAACTGTCATGGAGCATCAGTACAGAGCAGGCAGAAAGAATATTAAGAGCAGGAGGGTAGGGAGGAGCTCCAGGAAGTGCTGCTGTCTTCTAGATGGGCCTTGGCTCTTGTAGTCATGAACTCTCCACTGCTATGATCACCCGCTCAAGTCCTGCACAAGATCAAGCCAACAAGATCAGTCCACATTCCAACAGGCAGCCCTAAAGGGCCTCAGTGGGCAAAGAAAGAGGGGATAGTGAAGCAAGCGTGAGAGAGGAAATCATGCTAAGGTGCTGGGGTAGAGTAGGGGCGTTAGGGATAGAATATAATCAAGACACATTGTTTATATGTATGAAATTGTTAAAGAATAAATAAAGGAGGGTGGACCAGGAGGGGGATAAAATATAGACTGTAAAAACAGATTAAATAAAATTTTAAAAAAGAATAAATAAAGGATTTTCCACTTAAAAAAAGAATTTGCAAGAAATTGAATGAACAGCGTGTATGCTGTGTTTGTATGTCATAATCAGCAAGCTCAATCCCACTGCTTTAGGCCAGTCAACACCTCATTATGAAGCATTTAGTGCTGTGTGGTAGATTGGTGGAGAGTGAATTTTATATGAAACCTCAATGTCAAAATATTTATAAAGAGGGAAAAAGTTGATTTAAATATAAAATGAAGATATTTGCACTGCAGCAACAGCTCATGGAGCATGTGAACAGATCACATCAAAGGGAACGTGTGGGTGATATCAACAAAGCATTCTTACCTTGCTACAATGAACGGCTTTGGGATAAGAAGTGAGAAATAACAGGAAAAGGAAAATAAGGTGCAACAGAACTCAATCTACAAATATAAGGAATTTATCAAGGCTGACCAAGTAATGGTAAATGAAAAAATCAATTTTTGCTTACCAGATTAGTATGAAGTCCATGCATTCAGAGATCAAGCAAAACTGGCAAGATTATATTCACAGACCTTTTTTGCTAGTAAAAGCATCTAGAAGTCTGTTTGCAAAGGTTCAGGCACTGAAGATGAGTGTGTCTTGAAGTAAAATAGTAAAACTTTAAAATAATTTAAATCAATACATTATCAAATGAATTGTGTTTGGTCTGTATAGCATGAAGATGAACACACCATTACAAAGAATGAGGATTTTCAGATCCTGACAAGGAATCATGGCCCTGTGTCTTCGCTAGGGTTGCTATTTCTGTGATGAAACACCATGACCAAAAGCTAGTTGGAGAAAACTATTTATTTGGCTTATACTTCCTTATTGCTCTTTGTTACAGCTGGATCTCATGAAAGCATTTCCTCAACCAAGGTTCCTTCCTCTCTGATGACTCTAGCCTATGTCAACTTGACACAAAACCAGTCAGTCCACTCTGACTCGTTACTAAGTGTAAGCACATCTCACAAATGCATCTTCATATAGTATGATTGCACTCTTGGGGGGTGAGCATGCACGTGCCTGTGTGCGTGCGTGTGTGTACATGTATGGGTGTCCTTTGGTCTCCCATCTGCCTCAAAGCTATCCTTATGCCTTCTAAAGTCCCCAAGTGAAGTAGAAGATTGGCTCTAGTGGCTGTGTCTCTATCACCATCTTGTATTTCCCTGCCATTGTGCTCTGCTGAAAGCCCCTTCCCTGGACAATGCTTAAACTTTCACTCTGGACTCCCTGATTCTTCTGTCAACAAGTTGCACCAGCCCATTCCCAATGCAGTGGATTAAGTAGCCTGCGCAGTGCTTCAATGACTTTTATATCACCTCTCTTCAATGGCTTCCTGTTGCACTCTAGGTGAAGTTTAAATTATTATCCTGACCTATGGGGACCCATGCTATCTCAGCATCCCCAGTTTCCCAAGTTTCTACTGTGGCTCACCATCATTGCTTTACTAGGTTCTTGTCTCTTTGCCCTCCATTACTTATTTATTATATGGGGTGCACAGCTTGTTATTTACAAAGCTTTTGTTCATGCCTTCCAACTAGTCCAGAAGAGTTCAAAAGACCCAGCTATTCTTTCAGATTCTACAGCACATCCTCTCAGAGCATGTCCCAACCTTCTTCAATAAGTAAATTAAACTATGATTAGTTTTTCAGCTGTGACAGTCTTCTTTACTCTGTGGACTTTGCACAACTAGCAGTGCTGTGTGGTTCTGAGCTCAGTGCTTGCCTCTCTGCCAAAGCAACAGTCATGAAAGTGTCATCCCTTTAAAACAAAACAAACAAGCATGCAAACAAAAATCATAATACCGTTTCTTAGCATAGTGCCTGGCAGGATAGGTATTTTTTTAATGAATGAAGAAATGAAAATATTCCTAACCTCACATTCCTGGTTTGTGGCTCTGAAAAAGCATCTTTAGCACAGTTCTGTATCTCAGAATGTATTGTGAAGGAAACTAGAGCGCAAGATCATGCAGCCATGATGTAAAAGCCTTTAATTTCATGTTCTGAACTTGTACTGTGAGTATGTGGAAACCATGGAAGCCATCCCTGGATGCCATGCACAAAAATAGTCTCTTTCTTTCCCATTTACTCTCCATCCATAGGAGTCAGGGCGTTTCAACCCTGCTGAGCATTTGTGCTGCTAGAATCCCAGTTACCAGGGGAACCAGCATCACCTTTTCTTAAATGATCCTGCCTTGACTCATATTTTATATCTGGTAAATTAGCATGCATACCCTTTACCTTTATAAATAGGACCCCAGATGATCTGTTCTTACACCCTCCAAGTTTAGAGGTTTCCTTTAGATGAAGGAGGTGGTGAGATGAAGAAATGTAGGAGAACCCTCGCCAAAAATAATCTGGGAGAGAAAGAAAGAGAAATCTAATCCTGTGCTCATGAGTCAAGTGCTCTTTGAATCCCACAAAGGGTTTTATTAATGTGCACGCTGACTTCCCTAGCTCCAAAGCTACATTTGTCCTGACCTCATTTCTCATTTCCACTAGAAACATCTGCGTGTGCATTAGACATTAGTTCCAAAAGGGTTCATACTTTTAGGTATTAATTAAATTACTTTGATCGTGTACAATCGAAACTGGGTGATTACAAAAGACAAAGAAATGCATGAGATTCTAAGATATCAAAGAAGACTTGAATAGAAAATCATGAGAAAGGATGGACAAAGCCCAGACCTTTTCTCAAGAGTAATGAGATGAAAATGTTGTTTTCTGTAGGTTGTAATTCTTGAGGTAGCTCCGACTGTACCACCTTTTACTCAGGTTTCCATGTCAGTGTCTCTGAGTATCACCAACAAGACCCAGCCAACTCCTTGATTGTAGTAGGCTAAGCCAGGAGCCTCGCATAACTGTCTCCTGAGAGGCTTTGTCCAGTAGCTGACGGAAATACAGGTAAAGAGCCACAGCCAAACATCATGTGGACCTCAGGAATCTTGTTGAAGAGTGAGGGGATGTACTGAGGGAGTTGGAGGGGTTACATATACCACAAGAAGACCTACAAAGTCAACTAACTGGGCTAAGAACCAACCAAGAACCATTCAAGGGCTGAACCTAGGGCCACTACACACATTTGTAGCAGATATGCAACTTGATCTTCATGTGAATTCCCCCTAACAATTGGAGCAGAGTCTGTCTCTGACTCTGTCACCTGACATTAAATCCCTTTCCCCTGGTGAGATGGCCTTGTAGGGCCTCAGTGAGAGGGAAGGTACTTAGTCCTGTTGTGACTTGGCACCCCAGGCTGGGTGGTATGTAAGGGGGCTTCCCCTTCTCTGAGAAGGGGCAGAGTAATGTGTTCCACGCGCCTCCCGTGTCCCCTTTTCACCCATGGAAGAGAAACACGAGAGGCAGAATTCAGGTATCACCACAGCAAGGCTTTACTTGTATCAGCAAACGTGAAAGACCGCGGAAGGGCCAAAGACAGGAAGAGGCACAGCTTAAATACACCCTAGAGTGACGTGTTCACTTCTGATTGGCTGTTCACTCATCACCCATAATATGCCCCGGGATGGACAGTGACTTTTGGCGCGCTTTTGCCTTTTTGCACCTGCGCAGTTACTTGTTTACTACTGGGAGGACAAGATGCCCGCGCCATCTTGGAATGGTGAATTATACCACCGCTAACAGCGGCTTCCTACAGTAATGGATGGGATGATTTCTGAGGGTGGGACTGAAAAGAGAGGAGGGAGTGGGGGCTGCGATTGGGATGCATAATGCAAATGAATAAATTAGTGAAAAAAGAGAGAAGATTTTTGGAAAATACCTTAGTGGAAGTTCACTCATCTACATAGCCTGTGGCTTCTATTCAAAGCCTATACCCAACAAGCAATTGAAGGAGTCAGATACAGATATTTACACCCAACCGATGGACAAAAGCTGCTGACCCATATGGTTGAATTAGTAGAAAGCTGGAAGAAGCCGAGGAGGAGGGCAACCCTGTAGAAGGACCAGCAGTCTCAATTAACCTGGACCCCCAAGTGCTCTCAGACACTGGACCACCAACCAGGCAGCATACATTAGCTGATATGAGGCCCCCAACACATATACAGCAGAGGACTGCCATGTCTGGTTTTAGTCAAAGAAGACACATCTGATCCTCAAGAGACTGGAGGCCCAAGGGAGTTTAGATGTCTGGTGGGGTGTGGGGTAGGAGGTGGGGACATCCTCGTGGAGACAGAAGGAGGGGAGGAAGTATAAAATGTGGTACAGTTGGAGGGTGGACCAGGAGGGGAGTAAAATCTGGAGTTTAAAATAAATAAATAAATACATACATAAATAATACTTATTTATTTATTTTATGTATATGAGTATGCCATTACTTTCTTCAGACACATCAGAAAAGGGTATCAGATCCCATTACAGAAGGTTGTGAGCCACCATGTGGTTGCTGGGAATTGAACTCAGGACCTCTGGAAGAGCAACCAGTGCTCTTAACCACTGAGCCATTTCTCCAGCCCCCAAAGCCTTCATTTATTGAAAGAGAAACCTAAAATTATCAGGGAATATGAACCAGCACCTTAAAATATTTGTATTCATTATGTAAATACTTTAATTTTAGAATAAAATTCTGCAATGACATATTCTTAACATTCTCCAAATACTAAGATAACTATAGGAAACAGAGACACACACGTGAGCCCAGACATTTAAGTGTGGATTGTTCCCCTTAGATGAATACAGCTTATTATTTCTCTGGTTACCTACTAGACAGAAGAAAGAACATTTTTTAATGCACACTACACACACTAACTTCATGTCTTTGATTACTTTTCTCCATACAGACACACACACACACACACACACACACACACACACACACACACACACACACAGTCATCACCATTGAAGACAATGTCTTGATCTGAAACCAAAGGTGACCGAATTTACGACCTGCCTGCCTGGGTGCAGGCAAATAGTCACATAGCCCTGTAGCTGGCTTTACTGTCAATTACATTTGCTGCCTTTTCTTTGTCTCATGCCCCATTACCTTTGTCACTGTACACTATGACTCTTATGTTGTCCCATTCTCAGAGATGGACACTGGCCATTCATGCTTGCCTAGAGTCAGTTTCCTCCTGATTCCCATCATGCATGTGCTACATGGTGACTCTCTTGAAATTAGAACTTCTGCATTGAGTACAATGTCCTAAAAACCAATTCATTTTGTTTTTCTACTTTGTCAACTCTAGTCTCCTCCTACAACATCAAGTCTTCGGTTTTCCGTCCTTATCCAGACTTTGTTTCTCCTTTCCTAGTGAGCACACCCAGATCTATCACTGTGGCCTCCCTGTTGCACCCCTCTAATCATATCTGCGCCCCTACTTCTACTCCTGGATTATGTTTGTTTGTTTACTGCTCTAGAAGCCTATATTTATCATCAAACTCACCAAATAAAATTCAGCTTATAACTCTAAACTCACCTCAAATGGTAACTTTTTATGAGATCTTCCCCATGCCTAAACATGTATTAACTTTTATAACCTTACAAAAAAAATCCTGTTCTTTAATATGTGCATGAAATTTGAAAATCTGATGTAGCATAATATAAAAAATGTACTATTCCAATTAGGAATAAGTATGCTCTAACTGTATTTTGAGAGAAAAGTTTTACTTTAACAGGAAGAGTGATATGTAGGAGGAGCTAAGTGGGAAGGAGTATTGAGAGGAAGAGATGAAGTAAGGAGAGAAGATGAAGGAGAGGAGAAGCTAGGTGATGAGAGAGAGAAAGAGAGGGGGGGCATGGAGGCACATGTTCACAGGTCTCCACCAGTCAAAGATAGTTTTTATATCTAGGTTGGGTATTGAGTTACGCTTCTGATTGAGCATTACCAAACTTATAAATCCTTTGATTAACATTTTTAAAAAATTGTATAAAAGCAAAAAGGAAAGGGGGGCATGGGACAGGGGTTTTCTAGGGAGGGGAAATGGGGAAAGGGGATGGCATCTTAAATGTAAATAAAATAAGGAAAAAATGTACTATTCACTCAGCATTTATAATGGGTATGTATTGTATATTAAACAGATTAATATATAATATTAATGTCATGGCTGATGTTATTTAACATAAATCAGATACAAAGAGTAAGGCAGATAAGGACATCTCCTCTCATGGTGGTTAGTTATGGTGGGAAAAGACAGATTGCACCCTGGGAAAGGTGAAATGTTTCAGAAAATGAGGTCATAGAGACACCAGGCTGCAGCAGAATTTGAAAGCCGGGAGCTAGGGAAAGGCGCCTGATGGTTACACAAGTTTCTCTCAGCCTTCTCCTCTTTCTCCCGTACTACACACAGGGATTTGTCTCTAAGTGGACTGGGCTATCTTAAACTTGTAGTGCAGAAGCTTTGCAGAGGACAAAGGGAAAGCAGAGAAGATAGGCAGGGCCTGGGGAGGAAGTGATGGCATGTTGGGCCAGGGGAATAGTGATGGAGCTGGAGCAATTATTTCCTGTCCTTGCACATGACTTTTCCCACTGTGTTAAAAGCCATCATCTACAGATGCCCTGTTTTTACCCTTGAGTAATTCTGTATGGAAAAGCACACAACAGCTATTCCACACACTTCTGCCAACATGACTGGACTGAATGTTACCTCTGATTAATTTTTAACTAGGGGGTGTATGCAATGACTAAGCTGACCATTCTTTTGTTAAATATTTCTCCATCATCATGATGAAACCTTGAGTAATTTATTATTTTTTTTATTATTTCCTGGCAAAGGAATTCAGTGAACACAAAACAGAGATACTAAATTGAACCTTACTAATATTTTTCCATGTTTAGATGTGTCCTCAATGTGTTACAGTATTTTAATGATTTTTAATAAGAAAACTTCAAGGCAATGTAAGAAAGTAGAGCATTTTTTTTCTTCCCACAAATATGTTTCATTTTAGCCCAGTATGAGCGCTTGTATATATCTGGATACCGCAGTAATGTTTCAAATGATTATTTATTCCCTGATGTATAGTTTTTGAGTAGGATGTGCCAATGATTAAAAACCTGCTAAATCTCAAGACTGTGCTCGGGTATGTAATTCATTTTTCTTTTTATAACTTTAACTCGACTGCTTGAGAACCAAGTTTTCACAAGTAACTTTTGGAAAAAAAGAATGAAATAGTTACAAGAGACTGGGCCACAGAAATGAGCTGAACAAAGCAAGCACTGGTGTATTCTTTTCAGGTTAACTGGACAATGGTTGGGAAGCTAGGGGTGTGCAGTTACCAGTGTAGAACTCTTAAAAAATTCATCAAGACATAGAAAATGAAACAATAAACACGGAAAAACAATGAATATTTAAGTTATTTTGAATGGCTACATATTTGGCTTTTTCTTTAATAAATCACAATAAATTTATTTTATCATTTATTCAGAGCAATACAAAGCTCTTTAGTGTTTGTTTGTTTGTTTGTTTGTTGTTTTTTAAAGGATATTATTTGGAGTACATGACTAGAAGTCAGAATTTATTTTCTCAACCTCAAAGTCTACTACTATGAGTGTTAATTTCCAGAAGAAGTTCTGTGTGAGGAATCTTCTGCAGCAAGGTCCACTCCTGTAATACTAGTTGAAAAAAAAATGCATTTCTAATCAAACAGATGGGTGACAAAACATAATAAATAAATAAACAAATAAATAAAAGCTATGTCCTAAATTATGGATACAACAGAATCACATCATGATCTGGCAGAATTGTAGTGGTAGAAACGGTGCTAAAACCCACAAAGTTCAATTTATATAGAGTGAATTTCTGTGACAAGTAAGGAAAGGACGACTAAGAAAGGACCCTGTACCCTGTGGCTCTGACTTCCTGCTTAGCTGACTGCTTCTGAGGTGATGGTAAGAGCCATATTCAGTCTTCTCAAGGCTGGGGCTACTTTTCTTTGCTTACATTCCTGTTGGCTATTTACTCTACGCTAGGAGCTACTCCATTAACTAAGCTATAGAAAATCAAATAACAAGTTTCTAGGAATTAACTACATTCCAGGAACTATTCTAAGCAGTCAACAACACCCATCGTTCTGTTAGGTCCATCCTGTTACAGGAAGTAGGCATAGGGCAGCTTGCTGACATATAAGCACCACAGAGCTACTAAATATAATACTACCAGTTCATGCAGTGTGAACAAGGAATACTTTCCTGCTGCTTTATTTGTGACTACAGCTACAATGTAATGAACATAACATCATAACACGGTTTAAAACTCAAATTGTCTTCTTAAAAATCAGTGGTAGATGGTCGCCTTCTAGTCACTTGCCTTGAGGACTAATTGAAGATAGACCCTGACTCACTGGAAAAATAAACGTCTTGCTTATGCATTGGAAAACAAAACAAAACAGTGGTAGATGAAATTCTGATGATCCTTTCTTGTTTTAAAATAATAATTACTTAAGTTTCAGCATTAGGTACAGCTAATTTGGAGAAGCGTGTGTGTGTGTGTGTGTGTGTGTGTGTGTGTGTGTGTGTGTGTGTGACGCACACACGCACACTATGTGCAGGGGGTAGATGTTGAGTGTCATTCTCAGTTAATCTCTACCTTAGTTTTTGAGACTGGGAGTCTCACTGAACCTGGAGCTCACTGATTTGCCTGGGCTGTCTGGCCAACAAGCATAGAGATCTCCCTTCCCCAGTGCTGTGATTATAGGAATGCATGCCATGCCTAGCTTTTATACAGATGCCAAGGATCTTAACTTGGGTCATTACACTTGCAGGGAGAGCATTTCAACCACTGAGCCTTTCCCCTGACCTCGGACCATAATGTCTCATGTGAAAGACTTTGCAGTTGTCTTGATGTTATTTATATTCCTAGTGTCATCAATGCAGGGCTTGGAATACCTGACAGGAGCTTGATAATATCTGTAGAATGAACGAAGAGTTTATTATGTGAGATGAAATATTGATTCACAAATAAAGTTTGCGTTCCAGAAATGCTAAAACCTTTTTTACTAAGGTCATCAGGTGGGTCTGAAATATTTTCTAATGTTCCCCCCAAAGATACATTACATAAGATGAAGCATCATGGGCACTTGTGGGTGGTCGGCTTGTAGATGAACTTACTGCTTGTACAAGTGTGATAGGCACTGAATTGCAGTTTTTAAATCTGAAACCCCAGAAATATTTAAATATAAGTTAAATATATTTTTTAACTTTTAAAAAGCAAACTTTCCACTTTGTTGTCTGGCAACAAATCAGTTTTCTACTTTTGAGGTTGGACAGATATAATGATCAAAGATCAATTTAATCTACAAATTTAGAAATATTTGTCAAGCAAAATATAAATAAAACTTGGTTTAGCTTTCACATATCTCAGTTATTTCTCTACTGTGTTCTAAGTGCCGTTTCAACCAAGGAATGCTCAAGCTAACAAATCTATATGTACCACTAATCAGTAAATTAACAGTTTGATCCCAGCCCAATCTATTAACTTACTCACATTATGGTATTTACAGGTCTCACTGAATAGTATCAGATCCTGTGCAGCTGCAGTGACTGCAAGGTTATTAATGTTCAAATAATAGGTTTCCTTGCAAACCCTTAAATGCTGATCAAGAGGTGCCTAGAGTCATTCTTTTCTAATCTTCATTATAGAAGTTCATACTCAGAGAACCAAATTTAAAAAATGTTCAAAGAGAAATACTCAATGTTACATAATTCTTTTATTGGTCATTTGCATTTTCTTCTATAATGTAAACAGTGTTTAGTTCATGTATGCAGGGAACCTGAAAAAAACACTTGGCCAAGCCTCCAATTCATTTCAGATTACATTTCAGATGAATCAAAAATCATCTAAATCATTGTTTTCTTTAAATCAAACAATAATCTATAATTGTATTATAGTTAGCTTTCAGTGTCAACAAGACACACCTAGGACCCTTGACTGGGAAATTACTTTCATCAGACTGACCTGTAGGCATGTTTTTGGAGACATTTCTTAATTTATAACTAATGTAGGAAGGTTCACCTTCCTACATTAATTAAGGGTGATGCCGCCCTTGTGTGGGTGGTCCTGTGCTTTAGAAGAAAGCAGACTAAGTCCTTTGCCTTGGGAGTAAGCCAGTAAACAGTGTTCCTACATGGTCTCTCCTTCAGTTAAGGCTCTGGATTCTTGTGGTGAGATTTTTACCTTGACTCTTTTTTATAAAAGAATCTAAAAGAATCCCACAAACATTCTTTTGTCTCCAAGGTGCTTTGGGGAATGGTATTTATCACAGTCACAGAAAGCAATCTAGGGCGACCTCACCATCTGTCTCATCAATGCGTCATTTGCATTTTCTTTTCTCTATCAACTCTGAAAATTATGGCAGCCATGACAGGGCTGGTTTTCTAAAGCTCGTGGTTATAAAACTCTAGAAAGTATGTAAATCTTCCCAAAGACATTCCACAAGACAGAATCGTTGTTAAAATACCTACCATAAAATGTAATAATTAGTTGACAACACAGTATTGTCTTGCTTTCCCTGGCCTGGGCATCAGTGAAAGTACTGTGCCAGTCTATATAGTGCAATCTGTATGTATGTTTTCAGGGCTAACCAGTTTGTATTGGTGTGCTTCACTGAGGAAGACTTGTTCTCCCACTGTCATCATTCCTTGGTTGTCTATAGTTCTTTTTGTAGGGTTGGCTTCTTTGGGTCTTTACACTTTTCCACTTTGGCATGTCTATTGCTTTTTTTGTACAGCTCATGTTTATAAGGGCAGCCATGCTGGCGAAACTTTATGGGTATAGTTTCTGACATTCCTAGGAGACACAATTTCCCAGCACACTCCCTGATCCTCTGGCTCTTACAATACTTCCGCCCTCTCTTCCACGGTGTTCCTTGAGTCTTAGGTGCAGGAGTTCTGTTGTAAATGTAACCTTTAGGACTTCACTCCATACCTGTGTATTTTGATTAGTTGTGGTTTTCTGTAATGGTTTCAGTCTGTTGCAAAGAGAAGTTCTCTTGATGAGGCATGAGGGATAGACTTACCTGTTGATTTTAGGAGAAATGTTTAGAGTATAGTTAGGGATTGTGCTGGCTTAGTAAATTAGTGGTTGAAAATTCACCTCCAGTAACCATGACTTTACTAGCACTGATTAATTAGCTTGGTTTCCCATGCCAGGCATGTTTTACCTATTGTTGAGCAGGTCTTAAGTCCAATTAGAGAGCAGTTGGTTACTGCTAAGGTATGCGTGCCACTACTGTATCCTTACAGTTATTTTTCCATGTTGTTCATTGTTGTGGTTCTTAGGCATTATGGCTGGGTGAAACTGTTACTTGCTTCCTTCCTTTGGAAGCATGCATGGTACCCTCTGTTCCCATAAAAACTGGTTCTTGGATAGGAGACATGCAGGTTAGTTCCAGCTCAGGGTCCTCTGGGCAGTGGGTGTGAAGTACATGGTGTCTGCAGAAATAAGAATTTACTTTCCACCTCTAGGGTGCAACGAAGGGAACTAGTAATCACTGGTAATGTTTAAGAGACGACACTTGGATGACATTGACCAAAACTCAAAAGAGCTTCTCATGCCTGGTGTTGGGGTTTTACTAGATTGTCTTTGGCTCTTGGAGGGAGCTATGTCAGAGCAGATGACAAAATCTCATTCAAAGTATGTATGTATATTAATACACAGACTTATACATATTATGAGGTTTTAATATATAGATAGGTAACAGTATGATTTCGTATGACTTTTTCAGATGTTTGCCTTCCTTCTGTGTTTATTTTCCTTCCCCTCTCTAATTAGAGGTCCCTGACATTTCCCTGGCTAAACCTTGTATACCTGTTATTCCCCTCTCTATTGCTGCCCCACCCGTTAATCACACTCTGTGTCTTCTTTGTTTTCTAATAGTTCATTCATCCACCGTTCTATCTATCTATCTATCTATCTATCTATCTATCTATCTATCTATCTATCTTTCTCTCTTCTTCTCTTCTTGTTTGCTTTCCTATAACTGGAAATAACTATGTGTTTGTGTTTTTGTTGTTGTTTGTTTATTGATTTAGCCTAGGAAAATGTAAACTAAGTAGATGTGGGGGGGGATGCCTTAAATTTAGTGCAAATGAGTAAACATTGACAGGGGTACTAAATGAGATATTCTAACACTAGATCTTCTCTAATACACTAGGTATGGAAGTGGGGGTGTGCAGGTTTCAAGAGGACTGTAGTAGCTGCCTTTTGTGGATTGCAGGTCTTTCCGAGCTCACAGGAGATGTTTGCTGGCCAGTTCACCACAGTGTCTGGGTGTGCTCCATTAGCTGTGCTGTAAGGAATGCCACTTGCTCTCTGTGTGTGCTATGATGCAGAACAATGGGGCACTCTGCTCGGGAATAGCTTCTGAGTCCTCCAAAGTTCACTCAAAGCCCACATTTTTTTCCTCTCTGAATAATGTATGAGTTAGATTCACCCATGTGCTGCTAATCGAGCACGGAGGAAAGTTCTAGCAGTTTCTGCCTTGTCCGATGTCACTGCGAAGCCTCGCCAGTTCCAACAGGAAGACAATGTGATCAGATTTTGTCAGAGAGTTGTAATAAAAAGGCAGGTGAGGGAGAAGCCCAGAGAGGTGTGTGTGGGATGGCAAAGGGAGCGGCTTTGAGTTTGAAAACTTCTTATCACAGGGGCTCCTGATAGCGGTAAACCTGGCTCACTGGGCATCATAGTAAGCAAGTATTTTGTTAAGGGAGCCCCTCCCACATTATTCCCTTTTATAACGTATAGCCCAAACAAATATAAGCTCCTAAGCTTGTTATTACAAGATGATTTAATAATAATAACCTATATGTTACTCCTGAGACCACAGTAAGAAACATTCCCTCACATTTCTAAAGGTCAACCTTGAAATAAAAGCTATGGTGGAGCCAAGCTTCTAGACATTCTAGACATGCCTGTTTGAGTTGCTGGAGGCTTGACTCTACTTCAGTCTTCATGTGGCTTCCTTTCAAGTATATATTTATATCCTTTTTTAATGTCATCACTCCTTGGATTCATGGCCCACTTGAATCCTGAATGACCTCATCTTAAATAATTAGACTTATTTCTAAATAAGGTTACCTTCTGAGATGCTGGGGGGATGACTTAAATTTGGAGAAATGATATTCAATTCAGGACAACCCAAAAGAATAGAACATAACCATCGCTTTACAAATGTCTAGGACGGTTTGTAGATCTGAGAAGTATGCTTGGTGCCTATTGTTCACGAGAAGGACAAAATGAAAGCCTCAGAGGAACATTTTCCACTCACTCAGGTGGAGGATGAGGTTACCATGACTACAAAATTGCAGGCATCCTACAGAGGATGGCAACCTTCCAGATCATCCTTCAAAACACTCTCTTCAATACTCTTCACTTACCGTTTCCCCGAAGATGTATTGTCCAGAGGAGAAACTCTATCATTCAACATAGATTTTTATGGATTTGGTCTATCTTCAAAGTCTATAAGGTCACTGTCTCAGGATCTGTAGGTCAGGAAGACAGAGTCAGGCATTGAAGAATCATTAAAATCTTAGGTATTAGAAGGAAATTCAGGGACAAATTAGGCACTGCTATTTGAAAATGGTACTTTCAGTTTAGTGCTTAGCTTCACAACTCCATAGACAAGAATGTCTGAGAATGAAACCCTGAATATTTGCCTAGTGGATTTCTGCAAGTAAGAGAAGAGTTTTATTAGGCTGGAGAGATGGAACAGTTGGTAAGAGTACTTTCTGTTCTCCTATGGGATCAGGAAATCCAACACCCTCTTCTGGCCTGTATGGGTATGGCTTCTCTCTGTCTCTGTCTCTGTCTCTGTCTCTGTCTCTGTCTCTGTCTCTCTCTCTCTCTCTCTCTCTCTTTCTCTCTCTCTCATCTCTCTCTAACTCTCACAGACAATGAAACAGAGACAGATACAAAAAGTGAAACATGCATATATAAATAAAAATGAGATGAATTTTTAAGAAGCATATTATTGGGGAAGCTACAAACAAGTGTCACCCACTGTAGTTTCCTTATACGGTTCTAACAGAATACAAATTCAGTGATGTAGATGCAATAGAAGTTTGTTTAGGGACTTTGAAGCCCACGATTAAGGGTCTATATCTGATGAGTTTTCTTGTTGAACCTTAACGTGATGAAAAGCAACTCATGAGAGAGAAAGACAGATAGTTCATCCTTTTTTTGGTGGAAGAACTCAGACCCAGTTCCTTATACATGTTAGACAAGTGCTCAACCAGTGACCTACACCTCAACCCAATCCTTTCATTAGGCAATCATTTCTAAGGTAACTAACTAACACAGTCTAATGATATTGAAACTAATCTATTCTCTAGGGTTAGGCCCTCTATTTTCAATGATTACATACCTAGATTCACTGGGGAGAATGAATTTCCAACACACTAACTTGGGGAGTACCATCAAATCACAGCACCCCCATGGTAATTTTGTCTCAAGCTCTCCATGAAGTTCAAGGTGACCTTTTTTCACAACCTCCATTTGAGTGTAGCATCTCGGCTCAGGGTTGTCATTTGCTCGTTTTCACCCTGCTTGGCTTTGATAAGTAATCTGAGGGTGGAAGAATGTGAGGGGGTGGGAAATGACAGCACTGTCTTCTGCTGTTCCAAAGAACACAGTGGCCCTCTCACATCCAGCAGTGTCCAGAGAAAAACAGTTACCACATCCTTTATGTGACTCACCACAGATTTGCATATAAGAGCAAAACTCCTCCAGCTTTCTCCCTTTGTCTGGAACCTTTACGGACTTGGCATCGGTATATTTTTCCCCTATTAGTTGGAATGTTTTCAGTTGTGACTAATAAAACACACAGGACAAAGTGGTGTTTAAAACAAGGAGTCTCTTCCTTCCTACAACAAGAATTCTTGAGTCTAAGCCACTTACAAGGTTGGACAGTTTAGTAGTTTAATAAGGTCAAGGTCATAAGTGTTTTATTCTTCCTGTCTGTCTGTCTGTCTGTCTGTCTGTCTGTCTGTCTTTCTGTCTTTCTACCTTTCTTCTGTAAGGCTGTATGTCTCCTCTGTGGTCTTAAGATGTCTAGAGCCAATTCACATATAACATAAGCAGACATGGAGACTGGGGCCATGTTTATGTGCACTTCCATGGGCCCATAGGTTCAGATCAGTCTCACAATTAGATAGTAATGCTCTATGTCAAAATCTTGAGATTCTCAATAAGGTTTCAATAAATTGGTGCTTTGTAGGTAAAGCTCAAAGGAATAAAGAAGCTTGAGCCAACAGCATGGAGCCTCAACTCACAGGCACTCCTTTCTCTGCTCCTCACAAACGCAGGTTCTAAACCATCTGCTCCCCCAGAAAACCAAGCAGCTGACATCAACTGTTCTTTCTAGCAGGGATGAGTGTATAGAGTTTCAGGAATGGTTAGAGACAAAGCTGAATGTATTCTATATTTGTAGTTATAGCTTCCAGATGCTGTGAAAGTGCCCAGCACCCAACTACAAACAAGAACCACCAAGGCAAGCTAAGAAGAAGATACTGACAGAAAGGCAAAGACTCTTGCTCCACCTTTGGGATGAGGTTCTTTCCATTTTAGGTTCTCCCTTGAATATACAAGTTGCTTACTGACCCAGTGCAGAATTCTCGCAGAGAAAATAGACTTTGCAGGGTTGCAGCACTGCTATTGCGTACATACACACATATATAAACAAGGACGGGGAAAAAATCCTGAGAAACAATCTAACCTGAAGCTTTTCTTGTTTTCTTGGCTTTGCAAACTCCAGATGGAAGACACAGTAAGCGTCAATATGGTAAGGCATTAAGGAAAGGAAAGGGTCAAACAACAATATTGTTTGAGTTCTACCAAATCAATCCACCAGTATCCCTAAATAAATGTTTATAAAACCTCTTCAGTGGTATCTATGGAAGTGCTATGCCCTGCAAATCTTCCAGTCCTATTTCTATTCTTCTTGAGGCCTCCAGAGCATTCTCAAAATTGACTATGGTCAGAGCAGCTTACTGCATTTTCTAATTCAAGAGCAACATTGCTCTGTTTGGGAGTATAAAATAAGGCGAACCCATTGGAAAAGATGTTATAACGATTAACTGTTTGTTATATATTAAACCTTGTTTTTAATCTAAGACTTAGCACCTCATTAAGCTACCCAGCACTCAGTTCCTATACATCACTTCTGAAATGTCAGAATTACATTCAAACCTCAAGTTTGGGGGGATTAGATGACTTTGTCAGCTACCAGGATGTTCTTAGACAAAAAACCAGGTAGAAGTTGCTGTTTTCTTTCTATAACACTGTTCCAGAAGATTATCGTGGCAACCATTGCACAGCCACCCAGGTAGACTCCCACAGAAGAACAAACACAGCCAGCTGGGAATGTAGGGGAGGAAATCTAAGCCAGACCATGCACTTGGGCTTTGGAGAAAACAGTTGCCAAGTTGAAAAGACTTTAACAGACTGCATACCAACTGCTTCATATTCCATCCACCACTTTAGCCTGGTACACATTCATGCATCCCATGGCCTCATTTCCAAACACACTATAATCCAGAAAACGACAGCCACATACTCACTATACAAAGCACAGGGCATCCCTTCTGTTTAGAAGGTCTGCAAATGAAGACCAGAGTCTGAGGTTCTACCATAAGAACTTTACCAGGATTGACACAACTGTCTAATAAAGAGAGGATCTCAGATATGTAAGACACACCATGGTACAGTAAGCATCACCAGGGGGAGAGGAGGGGTGCACCTAACATTCAGCAGCTTCTGCCTGGCCAGAAAGTGTCTTCACAGATCAGCTGTAATTCTGTGATGCTGGAGTTGGAGACTTGTGGCATTTTTTAAATTGATTTTTATTTTATGTGCATTGGTGTTTTGCCTGCATGTATCTGTGTGAGGGTGCCAGACTCCTGGAACTGGAGTTCCAGACAGTTGTGAGCTGCCATGTGGGTGCTTGGAATTCAACCCTGTTTTCTAGAAGAGCAGCTCTTAACCACTGAGCCTCCAGTGTGTGACATTTTGATAACTTTTTCTAGGGCTACTTTTTTTTTTTTTTTTTTTTTTTTTTTTTTGGTTTTTCGAGACAGGGTTTCTCTGTATAGCCCTGGCTGTCCTGGAACTCACTCTGTAGACCAGGCTGGCATCGAACGAAATCCACCTGCCTCTGCCTCCCAAGTGATGGGATTAAAGGCATGCGCCACCACAGCCCGGCGGCTGCTTTCTTCAGTATTAGAACAACTGCTTGAGTAGCCATAGTTGGCCACACAGAAAGAACATATAAAGAGAGGGAGTGAGTGATAGGCATAAGTCAGTACTGGAAAACAAAAAAGCCCAAACCTCAGAATACACTTGCTTGAATAAAACCTTCATTATAAATAGAACAAAACAAAACATGGAGACAGATGCAAGCTGCAAGGTAGTTCTAGCCTTTGAATGCCAGCGAACTGTGTTGGGGAGAAACTCATCCAAAACCAGGAAATAACAGGGTAGATTAATGCTATTTATAAAAGAGCTTTATAAACTAGGGTATTGTTTTTCTAAAGTTAAGTGACTTTCTTCAAGTTATGTCACTTCCAGAGACTGTTAGTCAAGAAAAACAAATATCACATACATACACACATAGACACACATATAGACATACAGATACACACACACACACACACACACACACACCTAAAACAGATCTTCTTAGGCCAACTTAATTAATTAGCTATGTGGCTATGGTGGAATGGGTTTATTTCTGGCCTCTCTACTTTAATGTAGTGCCAATACCATATTATATTTGTTACTATAGATCTGTAGTATAATTTGAAGTCAGGTATGGTGACACCCCCAGCATTATCCATTTAAGCAAGGAAAAACAAACTATCAAGAGACTAATTTATTAAGACCACTTATTAAATTTTGCAAAATTAAAATATTAAGATAGATACTTTCTGCCTATGGTTTTCCTGGTCACATTGTACAAGCCTGGTACTAATTGAATATGAATGTATTTTTTGACTGGCTATTTCTCAGAAATAATATATAACTCAGTCAGTGTTCCAGGACACAAAATTGTTATTATTCATAATTGGCACGTATTTTTGGCAAAGGGCCATATGGTAAATATTTGGGGGTTTAGGACCATATGGTCTCTGTCAGCACTATTAAGTGTTCCCCACTGCAGTGGGAAAGCAGCCATAGACAATTTGTAAAGTCGGCACCAGTGAATTCCAATAAACCCTTATTTACAAAATGCTTAAGCTGGCTGGACTTGGCCTGTGAAGACATAGTTTGCTGCCCTCCACTATCTGGGCCCAGAAATTGAGATGTCTGGTCTCAGTGAGTTCTGGGAAGCATTTAGTTTCAAAATGAGTCAGCCATACAAGGGTCGAGGAAGAAAGAAGTCTTCACCTCTATCTTTAGAAATTCAGAATATTTTAAGTACCTCAGGATTCCACAAGGGCTCCTCTGGAAAGTTTCTCATATCTCTGTATGTGAGCGACCTTTCCAAACTCATTCTCTTACCAACTTCCTATTTAGTTCATTTAGGATAATGGTACCATTGAACACAGTGTTGTTTCCTGCATCCTTACCACCGCCATCTTGAAAAACAAACCTGAACCTCATTTGATCTGGTAATATAAATGGCTAAGAATGTGCATTTTCAGCTTAACCTCATTGTGAGATTAAATACAATAAATATTACCCAGTACAATACATCTTGAGTCATAGGGACATATGGCTTGGGCTCAGGAGTGTGTGTGTGTGTGTGTGTGTGTGTGTGTGTGTGTGTGTGTGTAAAACAGAAAACAATGCCATCTGTCTAAACAGTAGGCATGGTGCCAGATGCCAATCTGACTAAGCCTGACATACAAGTGAATAGAGTGAACTTCAGCCTCCACTTCCTCCTCCCCCAAGAATCTATTAAAAGACTGAAAGAGCTGTTTAGCAGCAGGGAGTGGGACACGGTGCTAAAGTGCACATTCTCCAACCACAGGAGCAGCAGCTGCCAGAGCCAAGTCAGTAACAGTTGTCCACTATGGCTTTACCCCAGCTCATCCCAGGACTCAGCAAAGGAACCTCTCCGGACTTCCAGGATGTGGATGCTAGGACAGGAAGTGAAACAAAGCATATATTATAGAAGCATGGGCGACAGCTGTGGGGATGTGGAAATGGCCTTTGTCAGTCTAAAGGCAGAGAGAGACTGAGATGAAAGGACGTAAGCCCACTAGTAGTGATCTCTTCTCCATTATGCCTCTTATGTAAAATTTAGGGAAATGAATGAGGACACGGAGAATTAGCTTTGGATGTATGTTGCAGAAGATGAAAAACCCCTGGGGACTCAGGTTTCTGAATTAGTCCTTGTGTTCTCCATACAGAAACTAGAGGAATTACCAAAGTGTGGAATATTTTTACACTGCATATTATCAGAGTATCTTTATAACATATTCTATCAGAATAACAACTACCCATGTGTCTAATAACACAAGCAAACCCATTGACTAATGACATGCCTTCCATTTTTAAAGAGATAAACAAAATATTAAAGAAGTAAAATATAACAGACAGGTTAGAAAGATCCCCTAATTTCCCTTACTCTGCTCCCAGAGGAAACTCTAGTAATTTCTAAACTTGGTATGCATTTTTAAGATCATAATATTTTCATATATGCAAAAACACAGAAAAATAGAGAGAATCTCTCCATATATACAAATATATATGCATATATACCTTTTATATATATTTATTCTACCTCTTATGTATATATAAGTAATACAGGCACAATAAATTTGATATGTAGTTTTCCAGTTTTTGCAAACCTAGTGTCATTATTTTTTGTATTTTTCATTCTACAAAAGTTGATTTTAATGCACTAAATTTTCCTCTGGTTTGTACAATTTTGCTCTTAAAATTTCTTTCAATACCATGAGGGCACATAGCATTTTCTAATACAATTCTGCAGTCCTAATTTACTTCTTTCCATTGTCTGGCACTGGTTTCCTTGGCTCCACATTGGTGAGGTTTACATTGTGTTGTGACTATCTGTCCTACCCATTTCCCCACTGTCCTAGAGAGCCAAGCCAGGATCTCCAGAGCATCCCCTCTGAAGCACCAGCTCTTCAACTAAGAAGGACCAAGTGGCCTAGGGCACTTGCTGGGGAGGCTCCTGCTGCGCTGAGAAAGGTTGTTGTGAATCTACCAGTAGTCTAAACACTGGAGGCAGCCTTGTCTCCTCTTCGGCGGCTATGATTTGTGATGATCAGATCTCAAAAAGAACTCTGTGAGTCAAGATCTACTTGAGATTCTGAGTGGCTTAGTCATTCCAAACTCATGCTGCTGTCCTGTGGAACCTGTGGAACAGGGCAGAGCACACCCGCGATGGGGTACATGACTGGCAGTCCTGCACACACTATAGCCCACCGTCAAATAAATGCCACAGACTCCAGGTTTGAGCAACAGACTGAGCCGAACTGCAATAGGCACTTTTTATCACTTAGGGGTGTTTGGATCTGTTTCCTGAAAACTATGAGGGGCTTGCATTATAAACCTCATATATTGTTAAAAGAGTTTGTTTTCTTAAAAAATAATAATAATAACTTGGTGGAGTAATGTTGAAATTAAACCAATGCAGATTTCTGGACATTTTTTTAAAATGGCACAGATCCAGGCTGAGATTAGGAAAAAGTAAACAACTTCTATTTTAATTAGCCATAACAACAACCAATCAACTATTTCCAGAAAAATTTCACAGTCAACCCAATGCTGAAGAGCTCTGCTAATAGAAATAGCCCAGTAATGCTAACCAATGGCAAGGGAGATGCTACATCAGACACTCAGACCTGGATCTGCATTGCCGGTTGTCTTTGCTCTTCCATTTCCCAATGCTGCGTTTTCAAGCACTTAGAACTTTTGCTCTAAATCGAGGTTTTCAGAGGACGGTGTTAGCTCAATGTAAGTCAAGACTGGAAATACAAAGCATCTGCACTTAGCCATATGGCTGACCCTAGCACCACCTAGACTCTTACATCCATATAATCCCTCCTCAGAACTTTGTCTGCCCACCATTATGTAGCATCTCAGCTGAGTGGGTCAGATCCCAGTGGATTATTGGGGGGTGACATGCAACAGTACTAACAACAGAGCACTAACAACAGTGTAGCTCCACGGTTACCAGTGACAACTCATGAGCTTGTAATTCTGATGACCTTGCAAACAGTGATCTTTCTGCTGACCAAGGAATGAGTGTTTTTACTAAATAATTAAACAAAATAAAAAGGTAACAAATTGGCTACTTGTGATAATGTATTGAGAAATATATGCTTTTAGAGTTTGGGAATTTTTCAAACTGTGGATACTGCACTGAGCTTCCATCAGTGGATGTTTCTGAGATGTGATAGCTACTGTGGAGAGGAAGAAGTGTAACAAGACACCACCTCTTGGGTTACTATGCTGCTAACAGCTCTTTTTACACACCATTTCATGCCCAGAACAATTATACACGTCTTGTATTTGATTTTGTTCTGAAGATGCTTCCCAAAAGATCCCACTCCAAAGAGACTGCAAGACCAAAACCACCTGAATCCTCTGTGTCTCATGGGAGACCTGACTCCCAGTCTGTTCCAAGACAGTCCTGTCTACTGTGGAAACCTAAGTGTTACCAAATCTTACCAAGGTTGTTTTCTTGTCTATAACACAGGGACAATGCTCTTTTCTATCCATTTAAAAGAACTGCAGTGGGAAACAAACTGTATTGTGCCATGTATACAAAAGATATTGTTATTACATTACACCTGCATCCGTTTGCCTCAAAGCTTGCATGACCTTAGACAATGCAGAGGGCAAATTTTGGTCCTCCTACTAGGAGCTCATCAGAGCTTCTAGTAAGGTGACCAAAAGGGATTTGGTCCTTTCCTATTGATCTTTCTCAGCTGTCAACGATTCCTGTTTTGTGTTTTAAATTTTCAGCTGATCTCTGAGCATATTACATTCTCATATAAAACAAAATTTAGAGGACATTTACTTTCAAGCACATTGGAATAAAATAAATAAACATCTTTTTTCATCTTTGGACCTCAGAATATACAATCCCATTAGTAAAACTACATAATATCATATAACTTGTCTTACTTCTGTGAAATACAGAAGCATATTTAGATGGGTGGTTATTGTCATTTCATTATAGTCTTTTATAGACTTTATCAAGAATCCAAAATAATCTTCATTGGAGAACTCTTGAGAGTTGTCCTAAAACCATGTCCCAAATGGCATTATTGTGCTAGTAATTTAGTTAAAATGAATACCCTCGCAGAATCCAACTTATATTATGATCAGTAAGTAGTATCAAAGGACAAACTGAACATGGCCCTGGTTCTCAATACAGCATGACAGAGAGATTACAGGACAGTTGTAGTTATTTTATATTAATTCTGTACATACATATCAAATGTAAATACACACTTATGTATATATGACCAGATTTTATGTCAAATATATGTAAAATATGTGTGTATATAATTATAATAATATATGTATATATGTATATGTGTGTACGTGTATATATTAGAGAAAAGCAAACAACTTTTATCAGAAGGATATCTATGAAAGTAATTTGGTCTGTGTAGTGAATTACATGATCACAGTTTTACTTTCAAGGCCAGAAAATATTGTACAGAAGAAGGTATATGTCTCTTCAATTAGAGATAAGTCTCTCAGCATCAACAACTCCAAATACTACTTTATATTTATTAACAAATCAAATATGATTTATTACTTAATTTTTATTTTATTGGTTAATAATGTTTAGCTTTAAACACTAAAAGAGATTGGTCTAAAGAAATAACCAAATTGATTTAAGGTCATAGGTTTTTTTTTTTTTTTTTTTTTTTTTTTAACAAGGGAGATTTCTAGCTAAGACCCATTAAATATAAAATTTAAAAAGTCATTCGGCATTGATGACACATACATAATAAAAACAAGGAAGATATAAATGGATGGATATGTATATAATTTCAGTGTTCAGTTTGTTTATTTGTTTGTTTGTTTTTCATTTCATTTCTGGCACCCTCATTTTCTAAGGCAGGTCTTTGTCTTTAGGTTTTATTGCTTCTTAGAATTCTGAGAGGAGATGAACTGAGTGTTAGTCCATACTCTTAATACTGTGGTTGGCTGTTTTCCAATGGTCTTTGCTGTAGAACTGTATTTGTTATATCTTTTGGTCTTGCATAGTGTAGTGATCATCCTGTAAGACTCTCCTGTCTAAGTGCAACATTTCATATAAAACAAAACCGGCAAAAACAGAAGGTTAGCTGGTTTCTTAGCTAGGTCAAAACATGTGTACTGCCAATAAAGGTGGAGTCTTTTAACAGCTGGAGTGAGGGGCTGTTGAGAAGGGTCACTGGTTAAGAGCACAGTCCGATCCTCCAGAGGACTCTTGTGTAGGTCTGGGTACCCACATGATAACTAACAATAGTCTGCAACTCTAGTTCTCGGGGATCTGATCCCTCTTCTTACATCTTTGGCCATTGCACTTATGTTTGGCACAGATATACATGCAAGCAAAGAACACATCCATGTAAAATGAATAAATAAGTGGTTTTAAAGAAAGATCGGGCGGGAGCAAAAACCAGCAGGAACACATTAAGCTGTACCACCAAACTAAATTAGAGATTTTTGAAAAGCTCCACTGGTCTTCACTCTGGCTAAAGGATGACTCATTGGTAAAGAACTTGATGAGTTTTTAAAAACTTCACCTTGGCAGACATTCTAAATTCTCCCCTGGATTGCTTTGTATACATATTTAGCCCTTGTAACTAACATCCTTTATTTGAATTTTGAGATTTTAAAACATCAATGTCTTTCCAGTCTGAGTGCTAAGTTTTGAATTCTGTTCAGACATTCCATTTCTTGTTATCATTTATAATGCATTTTATGTCAGTCCTTGAGATTAAATTTGGAGTCTGAAAGTAAGTGTGATTGGAACTTACCTGTGGGTTTTAGAGATCTGGGCAATTTAAACTTGGCTGTGAGGGTTAAGATGAATGGTACATGGTAGATAAAAGAAAGGACTCCTCACAGGTATTAGTGAGTAACCTAGGCTTTTTTTTTCCCAATAGAGTTACGTTTAATACAGAGACACAGTTGACTCCTCACAGGTATTAGTGAGTAACCTAGGCTTTTTTTTTTCCCAATAGAGTTATGTTTAATACAGAGACACAGTTGTCACTATTAATTTCTCTTTATGAGGCATTCCAACGATGTTGTAGTTTAAAAATAATAACCAACACTGCTATTCTCAGGTATGTGAGCAGTAAAGCTGACATTTTAGCCTTCTGGCTATTGCTCAAGACATTACCTAATACATTACCTCATACTGATGACTAGAGAAAAACATTTTCAAAAACACAGTCCTAAAGTGTTTTGATAAAGCCACTAGGTCTGGTGGCCAAACATAGATGCCAAAACCTCCTAAAATCAGTTAAGGGGTGGTGGCTGTCTCTGCCCACTCTCAGTTGGGAACATTTTTCCCTTTCAAGAATCTATTTTACATTGGAACAGAACTGCTGGCACTTACAACATATGACATAAATTGTGACAATTTATCTTTTCCAGAGGCGGGAAGGGGCAGCCTGTGAGTAGCCATAACATAGAAGACTCTGTCTTCCTCTTCATATTTATGCTCTGGAAAAATTATAAGCCAATAAAAGTTTTCCTGTCGAGTTCTTATCCCTTAGGAGGCAGAGTTGGGACACATGAGCCCAGCAAGCAGTGACTTAACAAGACACCACTATGACACTATGCATTGCTTGTAACCCTGCCAGAACCTGATAGAAATGCCTCCGGAGGGGCTAAGTAAGTGCCTGAGCCAGCAATGGGTGACTGCAGGGCTCATTTTTCATTTTTACTTAGTGAGGAAAAACTGTATCTTCCTTATTCCTAAGGCATCATCACCTCAATTGGCTCAGCTTTCTCCCCTTCTCATTCCATATGTTCCACATCTGTCCCTGCCATTTTCTATCCAGATTTCTAGAAACATCCTCTAAGATGGCGGATCATGACTCTAGTTGCATATTAGAATTAAGAGTCTCAGCACCTACCTCTCACTATCTGGCACTCTCAATTCAAATAGCCAAGGCTTTCCTGAGTAAAATACTCAGCAGCTAATTCCAATACGTGTGCAAGGTTAATAACACTGACATATGAAGTTAACCTTTTCTGAACAAATAATAAGTAGCTAGTAATGTTTCTGAGTGAGGGAGTGTTTGAGAAAGATAAAGCTCGTGACATTTTGCAGAATGCAAGGTAAAAGAACGAGGCTGCATGCATAGCCCAAGGGCTCATCCGTTCCATCCATATTCAAAGGCTGATTGTTCATGGTAGCTGGAGGGTCATGGGAGGTATAATGACTCTGTTCACAACCACAGTTTAAACCCTATTAAATATTATGTTTAAATGCCATCTTAAATTGTCTTCTATGGTAAATTGCAAAACTCACAGGCATTGGTAGCAGAGGAGCATCTATAATGGGCATTTATTTACAATCACAGTGGATTCAGATTAGCTCTCCCTCAGAATCAGGAGACAGAGATAGAGGCCAACAAGCTCCTTCTTCCTTGTTTGTTTCCCAGATTGGAGATAGGAGAACATAAAGAGTAATTTCCATGATTTCCATTTGGCCCAAGGCTGCAAGGGACACAGGAATCTCCACCTTGCAAGGGGGGCTCTCATCAGAAGCGGGACATCTGGGGAAGTCAGACTACAGTGATGCCTTTAAACAGAAATGCAGCCACACTACAGCTTGCTCTCTCCTGCACAGTACAAGAAGTTAAAGAGAAAGACGTGATTCCAATTTGGCAGTTAAATGCTAGTAATATGTAAGAATTCATTTCATCGCTAACTTGTTCTCTGAGAAGATTCTTAGGAGGTTAAAATTCAGTAAGATAAAATGATATAAAAGGGGAAGCAGCGTGTTCTATGTGCACCCACCACTTCCTAAATCCCAAACATTCTCATCACCTGATATGCTAATTGTTTTTTTCCATCTACTACCCTGCTTAACTGCTCCACTGCACCAAATACAATAAAAAGTGCATCAAAAAAGAATAAATCCTGATATAATCTTGAGAAGCAGATATTCAGTAGGTGGCCTGATCATTTTACTACTGAAAAATAGAATTTTTTTTTCTGGTTTTGAAATGCCAACCTAAAAAAAGAGCAGAATGGCTCTTTGTCTTATGGCTATCAGGTGCCTGGATGTGATGGAGCCCCAGAGATGGGCTTGAAGTGAGTACAAACTCTTTTTAACAGGAGCATCATGAGAGAAAGGTAGGGAACACTTGAAGTGTTAATATGCCTCATCCAACGCAGAATGGATAAAAAGCAAAAAAAAAAAAAAAAAAAAAAAAAAAAAAAAAAGTCCTTCCGGTCTGGGCCAGAGCACTGAGCAGACCTTGGGTGGCAGCTCTGCCCCCAACATCCAAGAACCCAGAGGAAGCAGGGATCCCAAGTGCTCGAACTCAGGCAGTATCTTAGGTAAGCAGTCAGCAGGGCCCGCCCTAAACAGGGAGTAACTGGGAACCAAAAGGACCCAGGAAGTCACTCCCAGCCTGGAACACTGGTTCCTTCCGGTCTGAGCCAGAGCACTGAGCAGATCTTGGGTGGCAGCTCTGCCCCCAACATCCAAGAACCCAGAGGAAGCAGGGATCCCAGGCGCTCTAATTTGGACAGTGTCTTAGAAACTAGTTCTCAGATCTGAGGCCTAGATCAGACCTCTGCCAGGTCTGCTGTTGTGTGGACCCCGGATTCCACCTGAGACATACTGGAAGTTCCACTCAATCCAGATCCACAGAGGAACAAATGAACTCAGAGCTTCAGACAACGTATCCTGAGATATTCTAGAGGAGACACTGCACCCAGAACAGCAGACACCTAGCTGGACTACTACCTTGGAGGCACCATATCCTGAGGCATCCTAGAGGTACCACTATAATCAGTGCAGCTGGAAAAGATCACAGAGACATCTGGACCCCTAGGAGATCAGACACAAGCTAGATAACTAGAAAGACAGGCTTCAGTCAGAGACAGCAAGTACAGGCAGCACTAGAGTTAACCAGATGGCAAAAGGCAAGAGCAAGAATGTAAGCAACAGAAACCAAAGTTACATGGCATCATCAGAACCCAGCTCCCCCATCAGAGCAAGCCCTGAACACCCCATCACACCAGAAAAGCAGGAATCAGAATTAAAATCACTTCTCATGATGATGATAGAGGGCTTTAAGAAAGACATAAATAACACTCTCAAAGAACTTAAGGAGAGCACTGGTAGACAGATAGAAACCCTTAAAGAGGAAACACAAAAATCCCTTAAGGAATTGCAAGAAAATGCAACCAAACGGGAGAAGGAATTAAACAGAACCATGCAGGATCTAAAAATGGAAGTAGAAACAATAAAGAAATCACAAAGGGACAATACCCTGGAGATAGAAAACCTAAAAAAAACGATCAGGAGTCATAGACACAAGTATCACCAACAGAATACAAGAGATGGAAGAGAGAATCTCATGTGCAGAAGATACCATGGAAAACATTGACACAACTGTCAAAGAAAATGCAAAATACAAAAAGCTACTAACCCAAAATATACAAGAAATCCAAGACACAATGAGGCCAAACCTAAGGATAATAGGTATAGATGAGGGGGAAGACTCCCAACTAAAAGGACCAGTAAATATCCTCAACAAAATTATAGAGGAAAACTTCCCTAACCTAAAGAAAGAGATGTCCATAAATATACAAGAAGCTTACAGAACTCCAAATAGTTTAGACCAGAAAAGAAATACTTCCCGCCATATAATAGTCAAAACATCAAATGTACAAAACAAAGAAAAAATACTAAAAGCAGTAAGGGAAAAAGGCAAAGTAACGTTTAAAGGCAGACCTATAAGAATTACACCAGACTTCTCACCAGAGACCATAAAAGCCAGAAGATCCTGGACCGATATCATACAGACCCTAAGAGAACACAAATGCCAGCCCAGACTGCTATACCCAGCAAAACTGTCAATCATTATTGATGGAGAAACCAAAATATTCCATGACAAATCCAAATTTACACAGTATCTCAACACAAATCCAGCACTTCAAAGAATAATTGGTGGAAAACTCCAACACAAGGAGGGAAACTACAACCTAGAAAAAGCAAGAAAGTAATCTTCCAAAATCCCCAAAAGAAGAGAGTTACACAAACATATCTCCACGGATGTTAGCCCAAAAGCTTGGATTATCGAAGACTCAACCCACAGACCACATGAAGCTCATGAAGAAGGAAGACCAAGAGGGGATGCCTCAGTTCTACTTAGAACGAGAAATAAAAATGCTCAAGGGAGCAAATAGGGAAACAAAACATGGAACAGACACTGAAGGAGGGGCCATCAGGAGACCTTTCCACCTGGGTATTCACCCCACGTACAGCCACCTAATCTAAACACTGTTGTGGATGGCTGGAAGTGCATAATGTGAGGAACATGATATAGCTGTCTCCTTAGAGGTCAGCCAAAGACTAAAACACTCAGAGGACAATATTCACAATTAACCACTGATATGATCAGGGGTTTCCCAATGGAGAACTTAGTGAGAGGACTGAAGGAGCAGAAAGGGTTATTGACCCCAGGTGGAAAGCAACAATACCAAACAACCAGAGCCCCCCAGGGTCTAAACCACCAGCCTGGGAACGCATAGGGAGGGACCCAAGACTCCAGAGGTATATGTAGGGGAGGATGGCCCTGTCAGACATAGGTGGGAGAGGAGTTTCTTGGTCCCATAAAAAAAAAAATGAATGAAAAATGAATGAATGAACACACAGTGGGGGGGGGGATTTGAGGGCGGGGAGGGGATAGTGAGGGGGTAGGTGTGGTCACTGCCTCATAGAAGCATGAGGAGGGGGATGGGATAGGTTTCTGGGTGGTGGGAGGAAGTAGGCTAAGGGGATAAAATCTGAAACGTAAATACTACAACCAATTTTAAGAAGCGGGAAAAAAAAAGTCTTCAGAACCAACATCTTTAAAAAAAAATGTCAGCACCTTGGGGGTGGAAATTTTTTTTTTTTTTCTTGATACTAAAACTTGTTCTGAGAATTGTATACTGCAGAATACACAGCCTTGGTGTATCTACTCATCAAGCATACTGAGCAGACCTGCCCAAACCTCTGATGTCCTGGAATTCCATCTGGATTCAGTGAAGACACAGCATCAGAGGCTTATCAACTTACTCTCCCCCCCACCCCTCTTCTAAAATCTCAACGCCCTTAATCAGCTTGAAGAAGTTAAAGAAGAGTCAGCGCCCCTATTCCCTGAGCTTGGGGACTAATGTGGTTAATAATGGTCTGTCTTTCTAGGGACAAGTAGTGGTTTTGTTGGAACAGGGGGGATTAGCTAGGACTTACTGCATAGCCATAACCTACTGATAGAAATCTGTATACTTATTATCAAGATGAAGTTATAAATTCTTAAATGGTACAAAATTTACTTTGATCTCAAATTTAAGGTTTTCATTGGTACGAGCCTCTTATTAATATAAAAATGAGATGAATATTGATACACTCATGGGCATTGTGCCTGTATAACACATTTAGGAATACAATGCCTAGACCCAGCCCTTTTTTAACTTTTTTAACTGATTTAAGATGGTTAACCTATGAGTTAAGGGACTATAGCAAATTCATATTTTTGAGTTTATTGTTAGGGTGCTTTCCATATTTTACTTAGAAATAGCTGAGAGGAGTTAACAGAAAACAGTCCAGGTTACCTTACATGGATAGTTGGTTTTCAAAACATCAGAAGTCCATAGAACTGACGCTACAAATATTTATATATTAATGTTCATATTGATTAGAGACCTGTCTGCTCCTGACAGCTTCCTGTCATGGATTCTAAGAAGAAATTGAGCATCCTTGGAGTTACTCCAGTTGTGTGGTAACAGCCACTAGGCAAAAATTGCCTCTCTCCATCTACAGACAAATTACTGTCCAGAAAAGGACACACATGCAGAATAGTCAACTGATTATATCTGCCTAGACAGAGTAATCAGTCCTTAATAATCCTGCATCACCAAGGTCTGTCAGATGATTCTGGGCCAGAAGGCTGAAGATTTGATGCTCCAACGTTCGGTAGTATAGGGGCTTTTCAGGTGTTCAGAGGTCTCTATAAATTGGCTAAGTTTTAGAAGCTATGCTTTGTGCTTCCCACAATTATAGTTAACTCAGTCATTCTGGATTTCTGACGGGGTTGAAAACTTATAGCTATTTACCATAAGAGAAAAGATTTGAGTGGATGGTAGTCAGCTAACATTCATCCTAAAGCCAGGTTCAGAACTAAATGTTTTAGTTAGGATAGATGACAGAGGTGCTGGTTAGTCAACAAAATGATGGACTGGGTATTAGGACTATCTTGTACCTCACTGGTACAAATTGGCATAATTATGCTCTAATTGTATTTTGAGAGAAAAGTTTCATTTTAACAGGAAGGGTGATGTGTAGGAGGAGTTAAGGTAGGAGGAGTACTGAGAGGAAGAAAAGGAGTAAGAAGAGGAGAAGGAGGAGAGGAGAAGCTAGGTGATGAAAGAGAGAAAGAGGGGGGAGACAGGGAGGCAGATATTCATGTATCTCCACCAGTCAAAGATAGTTGTTATATCTAGGTTGGTCAGTGGGTTACACCTCTGATTGAACAATTCCAAACTTATAACGCTTATGATTAACATTATTTAAAAAAAATGTATAAATGCAAAAAGGAAAAGGGGGCATGTGATAGGGGTTTTCTAAGGGGGGTGGGGGGGAATGGGGAAAGGGGATGGCATCTGAAGTGTAAATAAAATATCTAATAAAAAAAGAAAGAAAGAAAGAAAGAAAAGAAAAAGAAAAGAAAAAAAGAAAAGAAAAGAAAACTCAGACTATCACGGAATATCACAGAGAATGAGTTACTCGCCAAGGAATTTGAATCCTATCTGGCAAGAAATGAGCAGCTACCAGACATTTTTAAGCAACAAAGAATGTGGAAAATGAAGAATCTGATGGGTTGGCTAGGAAAGAGCAAGATTAACCCCTTATAGCTATTCCTGCAACTCGGAGTGGGCTGGCATGTCAGAGTATGTATTAGAGAGAATGCCCAAGAAAGGCTTCCTGCAGGCAAGCTAGTGTGGCTTAAATGCAGCAGGGCTTCAGGCACCTCACACTGCATCTTTTGCCTAATTAATTGCTTCCTTTTCAAGCATCAGTCTAAATAATAGACCAGTATCATTAGTACTCACCAAACCATCTTTATTGGTAGATCACAGCATGGGATTTAGAAATCATCCCCCAGTGGTAGCTCCTGAAGGGACTTTAGTGAAGTCATAGATGTCTCTTGAGTAGGCTCTGCCTGATGTCACAGTATTGGAAATAATGGTGACCTTCACAACCGAGTAATAAATCACAGCCCACTATTGTCTTTAATAGAAGAGGTATGTTCAGAAAATTGTCTACAACATAAAGCATATAGATTTGCTCCATGAGTCACATTATCTTCATTTGGTAAAATTTACTGAGTGCCTACTATGTGTTGCTTGTTATGTCAGACTCATTCCTAGAGGTTTCACCATGGTGTGAGCATCAAGTCAGCTGTTCTATTTCTCTACCCTGCTGATGATAAGAGTGTCACACACGGGCTCCTACTTTTGCCCATGTGTTTTTGAAATATCCTTCCCTTCAGCCTGGTCACCAACCTACCTGGCACTGACCTGAAGTTAGTCTAGACATACTTCCCACAGACAGAGCCTGTGTTGTTGACACATGCTTGCCTTAAGACAACTTCTCTGATGTCCCTCTTGTGCATGGTCATTCAGGTTCAATTTTCCCCCATTTAAGTTACTCATGGTCTGGTCGGAAACTTCTGGCACAAAAGGTGGGTGTGTCATCTTTTCTTTCGGTAACCCACCACATAGCCAACATTACCTTTTACCTTCTAGGGATGGCTTGCATGTGTGGAGGATGCAAAAGGTCTCATATGTGTGGGAAATGAACTGTCATTTTAGCCTTCTGGATGAAATTACAACCATTGAGCAATGTTACCTGACTATTTTCACAGCTGTCTCTCTCATGAGACATAGCCCTGGCAGAATCCCTCTCAAGAGTCCTCCTTCCCTGGATTAGGACATTTTCTCCGTGCCCTCCCAAACTGAAAATATATGTTTGGGTTGGGTAGAAGAGCGCCAACAGGAGCTTAGCTCCAGCAGACAGAGTCCAGATATGCTTGGAGACAAAGGCTGAGAGCCATCATGATATTCCTCTGAGACTTTTTAGGATGGAAGAAGAGAGAGTGTGGCAAAGGTTGCTTTGCTGTGAAAGGCAGAGTTCTCTCTCTCTCTCTTGCGCTCTCTCTCTCTCTCTCTCTCTCTCTCTCTCTCTCTCTCTCTCTCTCCCCTGCAGCTCCATGGACTTGCCCGGTACTTTTGATTGATTTTCAGTTCCTCACGGAATGTCCACTGAGTGCTTCGCTTGTGGATGACACATGCTGAGACAAGTTAGAGAGGGTTGGTTTTATTAGGGTTATATTCCTGTAACAGCATTTTAAAGAGTCCTTTAATGATGCTATTTAGTTTTTATTAAAGAATTTTCTCTTTGTGGTTGTAAATAATGGAGAAGAACTTGTTGACCTTTTTCTCAGATAACAAAGGGTCTGTTGGAATCTTGACAACTCAATTCCAACCATGTAGACGGAACCAAAGTAAAATGCCCAAGAGGAAAATAAGCAGCTTTTCTAGTCAGTTGTAAATTTGGAGGCCAGCCTGCAACAGTGCATGAGCTAGCCCAAGGAAAACACGTTTAGGGTTAGGGTCATAGCTCAGTACAAAGAGTTTGCCTAGAGAGGGCAAGGTTCTGAGCTCACTCTAAGCTTTGGAAAACAAATAAAAGGAAAGAAAGAGAAAGAAGGGAAAGAAGAAGAGGAAGAAAAAAGGGTTTTCTTTCTTTTCTTTTTATTTTTCGGTTTATTTCATTTTTAGCATCAAAGACTAATCTAGGACTTCAAGTTAATCTCTCTTTCTCTAAACTAACTCCAGACATTTTGTTACTGGGGAAAAGGAAGTTTCCTATGAATCCTAACTCTCAGCAAGAAAAGAAAAAAAAATTGACCTAGAAGGAAGCATGGGGACAATTTTATTAGAGCCTGAGAGAAAAGCTACAGAACAGCAAGCCTTGAGATGGAGGTCACAAACAGCTGCATGGATGGCAAAAAGGTGAGGTCGCCAGGGGAGTGAAATCCCAGAGTTACAGAAATACTGGGCTTCCCAAGATAAAGATAGTAAGAAATGGGAGGGTGGCACTTCTCTGAGTAACTCACAAAGTCAGACTCTAAAGTGATGTGTGAGGAAGCTGTGGAAATGCATGCATTCAACGGGCGGGGCTTCCGGGAAAGATAAACGCATCATCTCACTAAAGGAACAATGGGTCCTATCTTCGGCTTGGTAGGTCTTCCTGTGAATTTGATTTTCTAAGTGGGCAGGGCGGGGGTGGGGGTGGGGGGCGCAACGACTCCTGTCCAGGTGAATGGCAGGTCCGGCTAGATTTACTGTTAAAAGGAATACACAATGTTTGAGGATAGCTTAGAACGTCTCTCTACTCAGGGCCGGAAGTAGAACTTGGACTCTATTCTTTTGACCTGGAGGAAGAAGCTTTCCTTTAACTTGTAGCAACAGAGCTCAGATAGCTCCACCTTTCCAAACCGTAAGTTAAATCCTAGGGAGAAGCTCCTTTTAAAGGTTATGAAGAAAATCAGAGGTCAGGTCCAAAGTCCATGAAAGAAGACTTCATCCTCAATGGCTTCTGAACCCACTGATATCTGTCTAGCCACCTAACCATTGTATTCAAGCATTACTTTTTGTCTTAGATTGATTTATCTGCTTTGTTCTTGTTTGATCCAAAGTGAGGCCATACAATAGCAGTGCTGGTGACAATATTCGAATCAGAAGGACTCTGACCTGATTAGGTAAATGGAAGGATTGTTAGGTAAACACAAGCCAAAACTCAGAATACCCCTGGAATCTCATTAGGGTGGGTTTCTGTTTATCAGGAAAACCACTACTTCTCTTATCTGCCCCCCCAGGGGTCAACTACCTTCAGCAAGCACAGCTAGTTCCTGATTGACACTAACAACCTGCCCCCTTAAAACTGACAAGGACTTTCCTGCTACTCACTGTTCTCTGTCTCCTGAGACACAGCCAGGCAGTTTAGTTCCCCAAATAAACAGTCTTCCTATACTGAGTGGTCTAGTTCATTGCCTTCACTCTGACTGGCTGTACTTTTTGTTTGTTTTTGTTTTGATTTGTATTCATTTTACATTCCAATCGAGGGCCCCAGTCCCTCCTCTTCTCCCAGTCCTACCCCTACAAGTCCCTCCCCCATTATCTCCTCCCCCTTTCCTCAGAGAAGGGGAGCCACTCCCTCCACCACCACCCACCAGCAGTAGGCCAAAACACATCCTCTCCCACTGAGGCCCAGTCAGGAAGTCCAGCTAGTGGAAAAAAGATGCAATAGCAGGTAACAGAGTCAGAGGCATCCTCTGTTCCAGTTGTCAGAGGACCCACATGAAGACCAAGTTGCACATCTGCCACTGTTAGGAGCCCAGATCCAGCCCCTGCATGCTCTTCAATAGATGATCCACTCTGTGAGCACCCATGAGCCCAGGCTAGTTGACTCTGTAGGCCTTTACATGGTGTTTTCCTGAATGCCGCCAGCTCACTCAACTCTTCACAAGTCTCCCCAAGCACCCTATACTGCGCCCTCCATGCCTGGCTGTGGTGGTTCTCCACATCTGTCTCCGTCCACCTCTGAATGAAGCCTCTTAGGAGAGAACGATGTTAGGCTCCTGTCTGGGTAGCTTCAGAGAAAGAATGGGAAAGCCTTCAGCATCAGAATTGGCCTTCTTGAGGAGTCTTTCATGGCCAGGTGATTGACAGGCACCGCTGGATTAACTCTTAAGGGAAGACAGCACAATGACATGTTGTATTCTAATCTAATCTTTGGAGTTGAGCAGAGTGTCATGCCTCTCAATCCAGGGCCAAAGATAGATTCCATTTTGTGTGTGTGTGTATATATATGCTAAAAGGAAAGGGTCTTCCCTTAATGGTCCTCAAAGAGAGCCCTGATATCCATCCTCGGTGTCCTTTGAGACTGTAGTAAGAGTTCTAAATATGCTCCTATAGGATAGCAGCCTATATCTACACATGTGTTTGTGCTAACAGTATTTCAGCTGAAAATACATCTGAGATGCCGGGCAATGGCCCTCCTGTAGGATGGCAGGTGCACAGACTGTAGTACAGTCATGTTCAGGTTTATCTTCTGGTTACTGCCATTTACCTGCTCTTGGGACATCATGCGTTTATTTACAAAATGGGAGCAAAAATCATTGTATGGGAATATAGCTAAAAGACATCTGTGTGTAAAAAGTTTATGGAAAGAAAAATCACTCCAAATATGGAGGTCATTTTTAGTTTATTATTGATTTTCTTATAAACGTTTGCTCTTTGCCCCACTCAGGTGCTCTCACACGCAAGATTAATTATTGCTCTCAAATTTCATAAGGCACATTTGGCTTTCTGGAAAGATAGGTATGTCCATCTGGAAAGTAAGTTTAAGGAAAAAAAAATATATATATATATATATTTCTGAAATGACTAATAGTCCCTTGGGAGGAGCAAAGAACCTGGCTAACTGAGGATTTTTTCATAGATCATAGAAATTTTGTCGAGGTCTAAATAATCAGTGCCCTCCCCCTTTGTTTAAAAAAAAGGCCAAGAGAAATCCAGTCATCCATGTAGAGAGTATTTTCAAAACTCTACTTCTGCACTTTAGCATGGTCAAGCTACTGTACTCAATCTGTCTCCCTAGGTGACCAACCCAGTTCTGGGAAGGGACAGGCAAATGGACACTTCCATTGTCCAACTCAATCTTCAAGCGGTTGTCTGAGTTATATCCTAAGTCAATTTCAAAGAATTTGCATTATTGTGAAGAAATAGATCTTTTCTCAGTAAACATGATTAATTTGTGACAACAAAACAAAAAAGACAGAAATTGGATAGAAGTTTTTCATATTTAAGTCAATTCACAATGAGACAAGAACTTTACAGAATTCGGTCCTCTTAGGAGTCAGAGAGAACACACAATTTCATATGAGGTTTGGTTTGATCCCAATGGGGAAAAAAACAATTGAAAATAATAATTTCTATAAAAATAAAAGAGAAAATGTGTAGTCAGTTACAATGAAAATATGTACACTTATAATAGTTCACCTTTTGGGGAGTTATACACACACATATGTGTGTGTGTATATGTATATATATGTACATATATGCATGTATATATGTATATATACATGTATATATATTGCAGCTTACAATGAAGTGCAAAGTATGCTAAAAGAAAATTAAAAGACACAAGACACATGAAAAGGCAAGTCTAGCTTATTATCACAAAATATTTTGCATGTAAAATAGTTTTGAGCTGCTCTTTTGTTGTCTTTTATTCATTAGTCTACTGAAGAGGATTATTTTATCCATCATCATTATGTTCAAGATCAATCATTTGCTATTATCCTTGTCTCTCTCTTTTTATCTCTTTCTCTTTCTCTCTTCCCTCCCTTCGATGTAGTTCAGACTGGCCTAGAACTTGTGCTTTTCACGCCACAACCTCCTGAGCATAGTGAGAAGAGGCATCGGCCGCATGCTCAGCTTTTTAATTTTTCTTAGTACCTTCCCTATTACTTCTAAGTACTTTAAATTATTTCACCAACATTTTTAATGTCGAGTCATATTTAAATTACTTCACATGTCCTTTAGTGTAAACCTATAGCCCAGATACCTTCAAGTGACTTGTTACAATAAAATTTCCAATGAAAGGAAGTATTCTTCCAATTAACGGAATTAGTTTCGTGTGTTCCTTGAGGTGATAGGTAGATACCCATTTTTAGAATGAAGGCAAGGGAGTTGTTTAAGGGGCAGGAGTCAGACTAAAACTGAAGCAAGGAGAAGCGCCACTCTGCACACCTCAGCAAAGCTAGGATGTGTCAAGGATCATCAACTTTGACATTTACTTCACATTTTCTCCAGAAGGTGGTGCCTGTCAGCCACTCCCAGATGTTTTTGAGGCAGGTCTGGTTCCTCATTCCCCCTTGATCCTGTTTCGTTATGTGTGAGTCCTCCTCACTAAATGAGGTGCAGGAAGAAACATGTTTTTGCATATCCATAATTCTAACATAATAGTCATACAAAAGGTTTGACCTTGAAGGAATAGCTGGGGATGCACATAGCCATAAGCACTGTAAGTGAAAGATTCACAGAACCATGAAGTATAAAACCTTGCACAAGACTTTCAAAGTCATCTGTCCTAAGAGTTCTTAGGATGCTGGAAGGTAAGTAAATCATTCTTAGAAAGACAGGAAACACTTGGAAGTTGTCGGACATTTCATGTGTGTATTTTATCTATAGGGAAGCTAATTTTTGCTATTCTCCCAAACATACCATATCTTCACATAAGTATTTAGCTACAGTCATTTTCTAGAGAACAAGACACAGTCATAGCATGGTTAAGGAATGTGTCACATCAGTTCCCGAAGCTCAATAGCAGAATTAGTGATAGAAACTTATTCTCCTGAGTCATGCCATTAACCACACAATTCAAACAGGGTTTTTCTATTTTTAAGAAATAGAAGGGTTTTACCAAGTATTGTGCTAAGTTTCTGAATCACATCAAAGTGATTGGGTAAGTATGCTAAGCTATCAGCATTATACTAATCATTTAGAAAATGTTTTTTTGACCAAATGTTTCCGTTCTCACTGATTACATTGGTGTTCTACAGACATCACCTACATAGCAGCACACTCCCATCCTCCAGATCCCGTAAATACTCTGGCACCTCCCCCACTGCCAATAAAATGATTCAGCACAAGTATGCAGCATAAAAGGGGGGAAATGAGAAACATATGTGGAGTTCTCCACGTGAAATCTATAGCCATTAAGAGACTGATTTGCATCTGTGCCCTGAGCATGCACTCAGCAGCCAGCCATGGGACTCAGCAAAGTGAGGAGAAGGAGGACAGGCAGAGAGTAATTCAAGGGAGAGAAAAATCACTGTCTTTCTTTCTAAACCCAAGCAACCAAAGTTAAATCACCAACAAAGCATTCGAAGAGAAGAGGAAGAGGAAGAGGAGGAGGAGGAGGAGGAGGAAGGAGAAGGAGAAGGAGAAGGAGAAGGAGAAGGAGAAGGAGAAGGAGAAGGAGAAGGAGAAGGAGAAGGAGAAGGAGAAGGAGAAGGAGAAGGAGAAGGAGAAGGAGAAGGAGAAGAAGAAATGTTCCAGTTTCTCAGAAACCTGAGAAAACCAACAAACAAGTGTTACAGGGCAACTTGAATAATGAATCTAATAACATCAATAGCCCAGATCCAAAATGAGCATGAGAATCATAGGCTAAGGAGCAGATCATCCTGAAGGGCTCACATCCTGCCCCTATCTTTGTGTGAGAGTTTCACTTTCCCATCATCAGTGAGGGTCAGAAGTTAGTTTTTCATATAAAAACAGTAAAACAAAAGCCAACTTCCTTATGGTGGCTGACTGGGACATGGGCTTCCAAGCTTCCCAGGTTTCCTGTTGTGAGGGAGCTCCAGTTGTCAGAAAGAAGGCAGTTCTTTGTGGTAGATGATGGGAAATTTGAGGGAGATAATGTTGGAGTCAGAAGACCACAGAAACCGCCCAGAGCAAGACAGTAAGGCTTGACAATGGCCATTTGACAAATGTTTTCCCAGTTACAACACCACTGAAGAAGAGAACAGGGATGAAGTGATCAGGGTACTATGAAAAGCTTATACTAGCAAAATGAAGAAAGCAAAAACAAAATAACACACACACACACACACACACACACACACACACACACACACAAACACCAGTGTCTTCAAAGTACATTTGGTAGCATGTTTCCAAACTTGCATTCCATGTGAAGAATACATCACTTAGCATAAAAGGAGGAGTTATACATGGTGAAGAAACATCATATTGAAGGTGATAAAAGCTGAGACTGGAAGAAGGGGATAGCCAAGAAGATGGGGCCAGATAGATAAGCCCCCCAAAGGTCACATTTTTAGTGTTTGGTAACATGTGGAAGTGAGGTGGCTTAGTGATCCCTTCCATATTTGAAGTGACTGGCGTGCATATTAGCCTGGTAAACAATTTAGCCTTATTATTTATTTGTGAAGATATGAAACATTCGCATCACAGCCATTAAGCAACAGTTTCTCTCCTACCTCATAGGGACAATGTGTGCACAGACTGTTCACTGTCTCTCAGGTCCCTAATGGCTTTGCTTCGATGACATATTTGCTAGAGAAGGATTTGTGTCAGAAGCTACCACATGAAATTTTCTTGTTAACTCTATGGAGATAGCTCAGCTGGGATACCTTTATTATGGAGTAAATATATTGACTTGTTCAGTAAAAGAGGTCTCCAGCTTTCTGTGACCTGTGTTCAGAAAATATACTTCCTGTGAGACATTTATACTGACTGTTGGGTGGGTTTTTATTGGTAGCAACTTTAACATTATTCTATATGGTGCTACGGAATGCTAGACCGTAGATATCATTGATTCTGCAGTAGCAGAATAGATTAGCTTACATTCCACCCAGGTTTGCTTATATGGAAAGATGCTATCCTGATCAGTATTCTAGTGTTTCTGCCAAATCATAACACCATTTCACTGCCTGAGAATTTAATTAATAAGCACATTTCATGTTTGTCAGAATCCACAGTTTCCAGGAAGGTGTCTTAATGTAGAACATTTAAAAAAAAAAAAAAAAGTTGTTTGTTCTTACTTTATGTATATGGGTATTTTGCCTACTTGTATGCCTTTGCATATATATATTTGCATATATATATATGCAAAGGCATACAAGTAATGACATTTCAAACTGTAACTAACTAGCCCAGTGATGTATCCCTCAGTAACCCCAAGTTCCAATCATTAGGAAATGGTCTCCTTCTTTTAAAACTATGCCACCTGTCTTAGTTTCCTTTCTAATGCTGTAATAAAACATCATGACTAAGGCAAATTACAAAAGAAAGCATTTAATTGTGCTTTTGATTTCAGAGGGTTAGAATCTGTAATGGTGCACGAAAGGCTTGGTGGAAGGAATAGCTGACAACTCAGATCTTGATTGGCAAGTAGAAGACAGACAAGGACTGTCTGGAGTCTTTGAGACCTTAAAGCTCTCAGTGACACACCTCCCTCAACAAGGAAATAAGGTCACACCTCCTAATCCTTCCCAAACAGTTATACCTATTGAGGACCAAGTATTCAAACAAGCGTCTTGTGGGGACCATTTTCATTCAAATCACCATAACCCTCCAGTATTTCCATAAAATCCTTTTGAGTCTGAAGGTCAAACTTTAGTCAGTTCCACCTGTAAAATCTTTGCTCCGCCTCATAGATTCAAAAAAGAAAAAAAAAAAAAAAAAAAAAAAAAAAAAAAAACAAAAAAGAAAAACAAAAAACACAAAAAAACCCCAAAACTCCAACAGCTTTTTTCCCTAAAGTTTCTATATTCACGGAACCGCTTTGACATGCATGAATCAGACTGGACCAGGTTCTTGTGTTTAGGTACTCAACATGGGGACCATACTTCTGGGCCCATTTTATTTGGTCAGGAAGAAAATTTGATCTCTGCACCTTTTGTTGCTTTTCCCAGACATTAGACATTCTTGAAGATGCTCCTGACAGGCTTTAGTAGCTTAGAAAATTGAGCCGAAAATTTCATACATCAGCAGTTGTTTTCTATCTTCAAAAAAGAAAACAAAACAACACAACAACAACAACAACCTTTCACTAAATACTCCACTGCCCTAAGTCCTGAAAACAGGCACTTTCTGACCATTAGAGACAGAAAGTGCTGATTGTGATACCATCCTACACCAGGGTTCCTGTGATAGCGACTGCGTAGGAGTAATGAGTTTCTTTAAGACACTGAAAGCAATAAAAGGAATAATAATCTTATGGAGTTGTGGATTAGACTCAATTGGATAATGATGGAAGGACTTTAGGGCAGTATTTGGCACATAGTGCACCCAGAACAAAGGATACCTCTCAGGGATATTAGTTATCACCCATGATAAATGCCTGTTATTCACGTAAGGTGTGATCCATTCAGTCTCATGCAGGGAGTGGATTCATCTGCCCTGGGCCTCTTGAGCAAGAGACTCTTGACCACAATTGGCAGGTGAGGTTCTCTCATCCCAGATATACATCTATAATAATAATAATGGCTGGCGTGCTCCTTAAATGAGGACTTTGTGAAGATAACAAGCTATTAGGTAAATGGCCGGGCCCACCCAATGAAATGAAAATTCCTTAGAGGTCACTACACAGTTAACTCGAACACTTTAGATACAAGCGTACGCAGATTGTTCTAGTCTCTTCTCATTAGAGAACCTGCAGAGCCTGTTCTCCTTTTTCATATGGCAATCATTTTATTATCCTTTTCCTTACGTTTTTGATTATTTCACAATTTTTCATTCTATACGACAAAATCTCGTTAAGAAAGTTCACAGGCTGTTGAGAGGGCTCGGTGGGGAAAGGTGCTGCTGCCAAGGCTGAGTAAGATCCCTGGATCCTCTTTGGTAGTTAGTAAGAGAGAACTGGTTTTAGAAGAATGTCTTCTGTACACATACACCAGGAAATCATTTACAAAAGAAAAGTAACGAATCTATAATTATCCCCAAATAACTAAAAGCTAAAATTTTAAAGTTAAAAATATAGAATTTTTTTAAAAGAAAAAAATAGTCTCCCATTAGACTGTTTTCATTACTCGTCACTGTCTCTCTTCTGAGACACATTGTAATTAGCTTGGGGAATGAGTCTGCATGTTCTCTACCCGTGCCCATGTACGTATGTACAGAGGTGTGTATGTGTGTATATATGTTGATAAGTATGCTTTCAACTAAAAATAATCTCATGCTATAATGCTGTGGTTTATTTTTATTTTTAGTTATTTATTGTTTTTGGTTAAGGAGAAGGTGTTTATTTCAGATATGAGAGAACTCCAGAGGCATCAGGAAGAATATAAAGTAGAGAAAAACAGAAGCAGGCTGACCATGGCCAGGGCTATCCCTCAGCAGTGGAGAAGCAGACGGAACCTAAGAAGTGGTGGAGATGGGTGCTGGGAGCCTTACCACTTATTTACTTAATTATGTATATGTTTATTAATTGTATGTATGTATGTATGTATGTATGTATGTATATATGTATGTATTTCGCCTAATCTTCTCTACCTCATTTTTTTCTATTAGAGCACTGCTTACATGATTAAGTAATTAGTGTTTATTTTATTTGCTACATTAAGAAACTTTTAGAAAGCAATACCATATCTCTAAAACACTTCATCATTATTTGATATTTATATTAATTGCTATTATCATATGTACACACATGCTATGCCAGATCCCCACACTGGGGAATATACCAAATCCAATATTTAATTACTGACTTGACATTTCATGCTATTTTAGATAACAACAAAATCTGTGAGTGTCTAATGATAATTAAAGTATATCATTAACATTACTAGTTTAAGGTTATTATACACAATCTCCAATTGGTCAAATAAATAATTACTAAAAAAAAATCTTCAAGATTATTAAAACTAACATCTGTTGGGACAATTTGAAGAAAACCTCAACTCCAGAAGATTGTTCATCCATATGCCATTAATTTTATTCCTTTTTTGCATCACTACTCAAATAGAAGGAAAAGGTTAGCTCTGCTATGGTTTTAATATGAGAGCAATTACACGAGTGCCTCAATATGTCTTGTGCTGCTGTATCCATCAAAACAGGCTCTTTGCTTATGGATAGTTTCACATAGATCTACATGATGTGAAATCTGCTTAAGGAATCACACTGACATGCACACATGCTGACATGTGGATCATCATTAGAGATGGCTTCAGGGCTGAAAAAGAAACTCAGTTGACAAAGTGCCTACCCAACATGAGACCTTAGCTGTGATTCCCAACACTATTCAACTAGACATGGTGGCACTCTGCTAAGTCCAGCATTCAAAATATAGAAACAGAAAAAGAAAGAGTTTAAGGGTGTTCTTACTGAGTGGGTTCAAAGCCAACCTGGACTCCAGTCTCAAAAACAAAACGCTCTATATAGCAAGATTATTTGAATAACATAATCTCTTTGTCTCTGTTGGTGTACTTCTAAGTTCTTATTTTATCTCATAATGGAAATATCTTTCCCAATAGATACAAAGCAAGTGAGAAAGAAAAATGATTCCTTTCTCTTCTGTTCCTTTGCAGGCCAACAAAGACACTGCCTTGTACAGGGGATTTTCAGAAGGTAGTGTGATATTGATAACCCTTTTGAAGTTCTTAATGCTCTCCCCACCTTGGCCTTTGTCAAGAAGATGACAGAGTAGAATTCCAATAAGCCCCACCCCCACCTTGCACATCTGAAGATTTAAGAATACTGCAAATAACATCTTGGTCTTAGATAGGTTGGTTCACCTCAATTCTGCTCATGAGAACAAGAACTTGGATTCTACCTATGGTACTGGCCTCATACAATAGATTTTAGTACAGTGTGGGTCTTCAGTCTTTATTAACTAAGTAAAGGAGGGACAAGAGATCCCAAGAAAAGTTCTTCTGAAGTACCAATAAACAAAATCAAGAATGTGGTTCAATCTAGCCCTATTGTTGTGTGCTCGCTTGTAAAATGGCTAGAACTCTCTTCTTCTGCCATTGGAAAGTAACTCTAAGATGCCATACTGCTTAGAAAGGAAACCACAAATCTCTCTTAATGAAGCTATTTGTCAGAAGGACAAGATCCATGTCATCTTCAGAGTCCTATGCTTACTTCCACTCTATACTTGGTGCGTTCTACACTTATATTTCACTTGTCATACTTGTCTGTTTCTGTGCCCTCTATTCCTGCCTGGGTTCGAGAAGAAATTAGCCGAGCTGCCTAGAAGAGGCTTAGACCAGAATTACTTGGAAAGTACACTCCCCAGTCTGTAGAGCTGCTTGCAGACTGTCCAGTGTGCTACAGGTTTCTCAGCTTTGTAAGTTCTCACCTACTCTCAGGTGGACCTTGGTGATGTAGCTGTCTTTGAGTCATTTCTGCTTCTTTTAAGTAACCCCCTCACTCAAATTTCTGTAAGTAACTCCTATAAAGCTCAATGACTCACCACGTTGGACTTTGGTGTTACCTGAACTTTGATATTTCTTGGGTTCCCAATCTGGGGTGAGTTGACCTGTGTGTTGCATCTTCCCAGGAATAGTTTTGTCACATAGCAGCTGGCCAAGGAGGTCTAGGCACTGAGCATAAAGTAAGTGTATAGGAGATGTCCAGTGTCTGCCGATGATAACCAGTATTTTGCTGATTTTCTCAGCTTTGGTAGTCAGGGTACATGTATCTTCAGACAACAGTGTTATGTGCCTTAGAAGTTTTGCTCTTGGTCATCCAGTATGAGCAAGCAACATTTGCTCTTTCTCCAGTCATTTTGGAATACTTTTTGTCAAGTAACAGTTTATTCAAGTTGTTGTAGTTTCGGCAAGGATATCAGGAAAGTTCCACACATGGAATGGCTAACAGTTCCATGTGTAACCTGACATTTGCCTAAAGAAGCATGAGCAGAGGAAAGATTTCCTGAGTGAGTCTCCCTTTCCTCCCTCTCCCTTTCCCTCTCTCCCTCTCTCCGTCTCTCTCCTCTTTCTTCTCCCTCTCCTCCCTCACTCTCCCTTTCCTCCCTCTCCCTTTCCCTCTCTCCCTCTCTCTCCTCTCTCTCCTCTCTCTCCTCCCTCTCCTCCTTCTCCTCCCTCTCCTCCCTCCCTCTCCCTCTCTCTCCCCTTCTCTCTTCCTCTCTCTCTCCCCCCTCTCTCCCCCTCTCTCTACCCCCCTCTCCCCCTCCCCCCTCTTCCTTCCCTCCCCCCCTCTCTCTGTCTCTCTCTCTATGCATGTTTAAGGTCTCTCATTAGACTATTTTTTTATATGTTCCTTTTTTAACTTATAATGAGTTGGTTTCAAAATAAGGTTGATCTTTCTTATGTCTTTGTTCTTTTTATTTATTAAATCAAATAAAAAACTAAATATTTTGAGTCACATACTTAGCTATCATAGGCTATTTGGGAAATACAATGAAGGATGTTAGTTAATTATGAAGAATTAATGACACAGTTGTGGATCTCCTTGTCTTCCTTGGTAGAATGGCACTGGGTTTTTCTGTTTGTTTGTTTGTTTGTTTGTTTGCTATGTTTTGTTCCCCAGTGGTTCTGTGCCTAGCTCCCAAGGAAGAATTTTAATTGGTCTTTGCCACATGTGGTGATCTTTTGTCAGGGAAAGATATATGTTTCAGTTTAGGCCAGTGAAAAGGAATAGAGGTTTGTATCAAGCTTTAGGAGAGAATTTCCATCCCTGATAAGCAGAGAGAGCTTTATGAAGGCAGGCCTATATGTTCTTTTCCTTTCAGTCTGGACCATTAGCCCAAGAGAACGTGGTATGTCAAGCCTGGTAATTGCAGTGACAGGCTGACTGTAATTAGAAACATTGAAACGAGTCTTTAGTTATGAAGGCACTCAGTTACTGAGCCACACATCTCCACACATCTGTGAGGGTACAATATCTTTCTTACATAAACAGCAGGATGTGTAGATTCTGTTTCTCTCTAAGTACATCTGGTCAAAAATGAAATGAAATTCTTGCTCCTCTCCCGATAGATCTAATAAAAATATTTCTGCATTTCCTTTCAGACATTTCACTATGTATACTAACAAATAGATCTAATATGTTTCATTAAACTACGAGCATACTGATGAAAACTTTATGTGATTCTTTATGCAAATCCTTATAGTATATCTTAGAACGTCATTGAATAATCTCTAAAAGCATGATTTATGAAAGTATAAATATGCGATGATTCATTTGTGTAAAGAGTAGACAGAACTTCTCTTTGCTGGTTTAATATTTGAGACAAAATGTTTGTTGCCTTGAAGCTGGTCTATCACTTTTAGAGCAAAGAATAGACAAAAGTTGCTAAGGGGGAGACTTGCTAAGGTAGCTGAGAATCTCTGTTTTCTTCAAAAGACTGACGAGGCCGTGGGATGTGAGAGAGCACACACTCAAGAGCCCTGTGGCGTTTCTAAGTATCGGTGTGAATAACTTTAAGGAAAAGAAAGTAAGCACTAAGTTTTGCGTCTAGACAATGCTTCAGAAAGTATTTTCTCAGAGGGGTGATCAGTGCAGACACCACACTCTCCTCACCACCGCATCCCCATTGTAAGTCATCCCTGATGGTTGAGCTGCTGGGATCCTGGGGATTCACTGAGTTCATTGCCTTTCCTGTGACTTCTACCTAGTCAGTACATTTGAAACTTCTTAAAAACAAAGAAAAGTCCTATGCTGCGTTTCCCTTTCTACATAGCCTGTGGGGAGAAAACCAGAGAGGAAAGCCCCCTGCTTCACAGGGTGTGCATGCTCAGGAGTCCCATGTTTGGCCAATCTGTTTTTCGACTATGGCATCAGTGGGTACACACTAAGGCCAGGGCATCTGATAAAAGTGTATCTTGTATGTGTATTTGTCGCAGGATAATTTCCTGCTACTGCTACATTGTATATGCTGTGGAGCTAGGTGACTGGGTAGTAGAAGAGGAGGTGGAGCTGGGAGAAAGAAAGAGAAAGGGGAGGAAAGAGAAAGAGACCTAGCAGCTGTGGAGGAGGTTGAAAGCAGTGCTGGGTAGCAACTTGTATCTAAAGGTTAGATATTGGGTAACAATTTTAATTATGTGGGCATCTTGTTAATTGAGCATTTTCAAATATATAAATATATTGGAATATCTTTAAGCTTTAAGAGTCTCATTTCTACCGGGTACTGCGGGCATAGTGGGAATGGTCTGGGCTCAGCCAAGAATTGTGCGGACAGCGTGGTGGAGTGGCAGAGCCAGCTGCCATGCTGACGTCTTGTGGATCTAGTTGTGATGCATGTGGCCTCTGGCCACTTCTAACTGTGACATGCTTGACTTCTGGCTGCTTCTAGTGCAGAACATGGTGGCTAGAGCTAAGTAGAGCAGTCCCACCAATTAGATAGCTAGCCCACGCTGCGACATTTCTAAATATCTCCCATTACACATATTTATTCATGCATGCAGAGAGATATAACCCTGTGGCTGGTTTCTTCTACTTGGGTCAACTATGCTGATCTATTAATGTGCACAATAATTGTATGGAAGCACATCATATTATAATCATCATTTTATACATGAAGAAATGGAGGCACATCTGGCAAGAAATAAAAGCAGGTTTCTAATTCTTTAATTCACATTCCTAACCATTAGAGCACAGATTCTGAAACTTTCTTAGTTTTGTACAGACTTGGTGTTTCAGAAATATTTCTTCACATTTTTAAGACCAAAGACTTTCATGTATTAAGTCTTTAAAACAAGACAGTTTACTTACATGGTAGAACAATTAGCCATTTAGAAAATAATACACTGTATTAAGCAGAGTTTTCTAGAGGAACCAACATAATGTTTTTGAATCTGCTATTTTGTATGAATACAGAGAGAGAGAGAGAGAGAGAGAGAGAGGCTTCAGCAATAATTGTAATAGTTGTAATAGTTGTGTACATGCAGGGGAAGCTGAGGACCTGGCCTAGTAACTTCTCCGCAATCCCAATACAGTGCTGGAAGCTAGAGCTCCCTGGTAAGTTCCTGGAACATTTGAAAGGCAAAGAAGTTGGAGTGCATTGTCCAAAGAGTACAAAGTGCCCTGCAGTGAATGCTTGCTTAGAGCTCAGAAACAAAGGCAAACAGGCACTTGCTGCTTTTACCAAAGGCCTAATGGCCACTTAACAACTGGGCCATCATTGGGAAGTCTCACCTACATTGAGTCCCACCCAGAGTTAATGCTGCATGGAAACACCTTCAGATATAAGTCCAGAGGTGTGTCACTTAAATTATCCCAAATCTCATCAGTTGCAAGTTAAGACCCACTATCACATTACACTGAAGAAAAGTGCTACAGTTTGAATTGAGAAGATTGAATCTCATTTGAAATGTCCACACAATGCCTAAATGTTAAGGTCTTGATCACCGGCTGGAGACTTATCTCAGTTAGCGTTAAAACATAAATCTACATTACATCATGTTAGAGTAACGTACCTCTGCATTAGGAACACCAGTGGGCTGTGATGTGATAACAGCTGTAGAAATTGTAAGGAAAATTTTGAAAGAATTTTTGGTTTACAATGTGTATTCACTCCCAGTCCACAATTCTGCTTCTTCACAGTCATTTTAACACTGGATAGATTACGAAGTCTTGATGGCCCTGCATACCTTCAGTCCAGCTTTGTTCAGCTTATTTCCTATTTGAGATAATGAAGGGCAACCTGTTTTTAAATCTTTTAAATGTGTGTACATATATAAGTTTTTGTTTGACAGTCTCATATATGACAACAATTTATTTTAACTAAATCCACCCCCTGCTCCCTCCATTCTAACTCTTCCAATACCTGTCCACCCCTTTTCCTTCCCAACTTCAAGAATCCTTTTTGAAACCACTAAATCCACTTATTATTGCTAGTATGTGCATGGGTATAGGACCATTCACTGGAATATGGACACCTTTCCAGATGCCACCTCTGACAAAAACTGATTCTCCCTCTGCTAGCAGCCATCAGTTGACAATGGCTTCAGTTAGGGCTGGAACTTCATGAGCCTCTTCCCATACACACTAGGATGTGGGATGTCTTGATCTTGTCCAGTTCTTGTACATGGTGTTACAGGTGTTATGAGCTCTTTTGCGTGACTGTCTCTGTTGTGTCTGGAAAACACTGTTTTCCAGCAGTTAGTTCCCTTCTATCTCTGGCTCTTTCAGCCTTTCCTCCCCTTTGTGATGCTCTCAGAGCCTTGTTAGGGAGCAGGGTGCAATACAGAGGTCCCTTTTAGGGATGAGCACTGCATAGCCTCTTATTCTTTACACACTGACCAGTTGTGAGTCTCTGTTACTATCTGCTACACAAGGAAATGTCTCTGATGAGGGTTGAGCACTGAACTAATCTCTAGGAATTTGAGTATGTGGGGGGGGGGGGGGTTAACATTATCTGCATTTAAAGCATATTTTTAAAGATAAGCAGAAACACATCAGAGTATTACAAACTCACCATCATAGCTCATGAAAGCCCAAGCCCGCTGCAAGTTAGATTCTTTGTTATCCACTTAAGCCCTGAAAATGAAAAAGATGATTTTGTTTGTAGGCTGTGTAAAGATTCCCTTCAGTCAAAACTGTACAAGTCAGAGAGTACCTGCTTATGCTTTGGGGAAAGTCTTTTCATCAGGTTCCGTAAGTTATTGAAGGTAGCTGGAGATGTCATTCATGATGTCACGGTCTCCTTTTTAACAACATTTTCTTTTTGGTACAAAAAAAAAAAAAAACAAAAAAAAACAAAAAAACTTTCCCCAGGTAAAGTGGTTTTTAAAAAAAAAAAAAAAAAAAAAAAAACTGTTTCTCCCTTTGTCTTTGGCTCTTTGTGCAAAGGCCAACTGGTTTCCATTTTATATGCTAATTAGTCCTTCCTTGTTAGTTACTTTTTCCCTTTGCCTCACATTTTCTCCAAGATTTACTTCATTTTGTATATTTTGTTCATTATTTTTGAAGTCACCAAATCACGAGTAAAAGATTATTGGTCATGAAGAAACCATTCAAAGGAATGGCAGACACAGCTTGAATAACATATCTTTAAAAACGTATTTAAGGAGATTTATAATAAATTTTAAAAAAACGATTTATGACATCCTGAATAGGGTTTAAGGAGTGCCAGCATGAGATGCAATGCCCAGGGGCAGGGATGGTAGCAGGGTCCCCTTACCCACAGCTCTGTAGGTCATACAGGACAGGAGCCTTGACTGTGATCCAGAAAGAGCAGTTATGTATAATGGGCCATCTGGCAGCAGCTGGGGCTTTCAACTGGGGCTCTTCCAATGCACAGAGACCTCCCAGGGAGGAAAACAGATGTAACCAACACCCCAATTCTTTTTTTTTTCCTGCCTTCTGATCTCCTGCCCATGGCAAACCCAACAAGAAGACAAAGAGCAAGCAATACATTGCTTCAGAGCGGCCACTATCTAGGGCACAGACTCAGGTGGTGAAGGGTTCCTCTGGATATGCAAAGAAGACTAAGAAGACTCTTCAGCATGTTCAACAATGGTTAGAATGACAGGTCCACTGACAAGGGTCCTCCAAAGGCCCAAATGTCAAGGGTTCGATCCTCAAGGTGGTTGCTGTTACGAGATTATGGAACTAAGAGGTCAGGCACAAGAAGAAGGTGGTAGACCATTGGGAAAATGCCCTTGGAGTTTTGTGGGGAGGGATTGGGATGGGGTATGGGGATCCTGATTCTTGTTCCTTTCTTTTGATCACCCAGCCTGTGGAGGGTGGATTTTCCCTGTTCCATGCTGCTCCTGAGCCAGAAACTCCAAAAACAATGGGATAACCAATAAGAATTAAAGCTTAGAAACTCTGGATTCAAATTTTATCTCTGTAACACGTTAATTATCACATATATCTCTATATATATATGTATGTGCACACACATATATGTATACATGTATACACACATATGTATATATATATACATATATATACATATATATGTATATATATGATATTTCTAAGGGAAAGTAGTCTAGCATGATCAGTAAAGGGAAGAGGTGACCCACAAAAGGGAACAGTTTAGGGGAACACAATGTGGCACTTACTGTCCCTATAAATCTACTTCAAAAAAAAAAATTCAAGAATCGTACAATCATCTAACGTAAGAAACTCTAATATATAAAAATATAACTCTGAGTGCATGTAATATCACAATATAAAATAAAATTTGCACTATATTTTTATCATTATGCACAGTCTAAAATGGAATCATTTACAAATTTTGTCCCCTTCCTACTGTGCACAAATTAAGTTAAAATTCTGATGTTAACTACAACTTAGATATCTGCACCAAATTTTCTACTTAATTTATGTGCACTTTCAAGGGGATGGACTTTGTTTTTTTCACTTGTAGGGCAAACAAACAGGAGGGGAATTGTAATAAGGAAGTGTTGATCAAGGGGTGAAGAGAGATAGGCAGAGAAAGCATTCTATGTGAGCATAAATGTTTTTGTCCTTCTTTGAAGGCCATTTCTGTGTAGTGTGGCTTTAAAAAACACCCAACTTTATGGTCGAAATGGTCTTCCAATTTTTCAAAATGAGTCTCCTGATGTTGTACCTGAGGAGTTGCTCTAATCCCAGTGTGTTTCTGTAATCAGTGTGCTGCCATTTTGCATGACAAGGCAACAGAGATGCATAGACTTTCTGCAGCATCATTCCCCATCTATAAACAGGAATTATTTACAGGCTTGGTCCATCCCTAAGTGTACACACAAGGAGGAAGAAAGGGAAGGGAAGGGAAGGGAAGGAGGAAAGAAAAGAATGCTTCTTACTTCTGTGAATCTAAGTGATTGATCCACACGGACTAAGTATGGCTAGATTAAGTATGATAGCCTCTCATGACACTGAAATATTTACTAGCTTCAATAGTTGCAGTGGGTTTTTGTACATTATAAATGGATCTTTACCACTTTGACCTGTCTGTGTTCTCTGGATTATTTAGATTTAAAGATTTATCAGTGAGTTAAATAATATACTTTGCTCAATTTGAAAAAAAAAAAAAAGTACTGTTGTTCTTTCATTCAATCGGTTTGCAAATTAAATCAGATTTCGAATGCTATTTAATAGCTACTAAATCTACTGAGCATTGACTTTAATTAATTTCCTTTCTCTGACTCTGCAAAGCAATCAACAACTAAAGGAAATCCAGCTGCCTTTGGGATGTTGGCTGACGGAAATACAGTTTCTTTCACGGCAGATCTCAAAATTTGGTTAATATAATGGCGTAAGCTCATTACTTCTTAGAGTGATGAATCTGTGTAGATGTCCTTTGTGACCACCAAGATTTTCATCATTAATGCATCAAGTGGCTGAAACTCTTGACCTTCAGCTCAGGCACTCGAGAACTCGTCATTCCTATCTCCTAACTAAACAATACTTTTAATTTTCTAATAGGCTCCAACTCATTCCTAAGAAGCTTCAGTTTCTGAGACAGGCTTTCACATCATCCTGATAAAACGACAGCTTTGTTGGACATGCCACTGGATACTTGCACATTACCCTTCAACCAGATTGTTTTACATCCCCGAAGAAGTGTATATGGAAATAACGAAAGGGGGGTGACTCTAGGGGTCATGGGAATTATTTGGGTAAAAAAAAGCAATGTGAGATATGTCTAAGGAAAATATTTAGTTCTGTAATTTGGGACTAGGATGTCATTTAGCACTTTGGCAACACATGTTTCAAGCATTAAGTGGAGTTGGCAAACAGTCCTGATGGGTCTGGGCTTTCTGTCTCTTCTTTATTGGCTTTCTTGGTCATTAGGCTCACCCAAAATAAGAGGACCCTGATGCCACCAGTGCAACTGAACACAACCTTCTATTTCCACATTGTGGCATCAGCAAGTATTCCATGACTACAGCTTTTGTTTCTTCAATAATGTGGTAATGATAAACAGAAGTAAATTGCTATGGACAGTCCATGACTCTGTGTGGTACGAAATAAGCATCAACTGTGATTGCTGTTTGTTTGGGTGACAAAAGGACCTTCCTTGACCAGTACCTGACATATCATGACACACAGAGTCCCAACTGTACACAGAGGGAGCTGTGGGTACCCAGAACTGCCAGCTGTTCACGTTCTTCGATCCTTACTCCATTTTCCTCTCAGAAGTTGACAACAGTGCATCATATCTTAACTGATACACAGAGAAGCATCACAGTGGTGGCCAAGGTGCTTGCTTAGCATCCTAAGACCCGGTGTGGACAAAAGCCATGTCCCCATTTTATGTTGGCTAAAGAGGCAGATCTCTGCTTCCTGGGCTCTGTAAGTGCTGAGTGGGTGGGGATGGGAGGACAAATGACAAGAGAGACAAGTGGCCCTGAGTTTGTTTCAACCACCAGGATGAGCCTAGGCAATGCTCTGAGGACTTTGCCTATGGTTTTTTCAGATTTCATTCACCTCTACCCTGCTGAAAATTCTCATGAACACCTGTAAATTCCTTCCCAGAGCTAATTCTGATGAGTTACCTGGCAGAGCATAGAGACACCATGTAATTTTGTTCCAGTTTTTCACCTTCATTCCTCCTTTCACTTTCTTCACTGTTAAGAAGAAATACTGCTATTAAAGAACATTTTCTGTGATAGCAGTTCACTGTGACTATCAGATTGCTCACTTATTGTGACTGATTTATTTATGAACTTTTTACCAACAGACACTGTACATGGTTTACTAATGGACCAGAATAGACAAAGAAAATTGAGAATAGTGCAAATTGTTCTTCTCTCTCTCTCTCTCTCTCTCTCTCTCTCTCTCTCTCTCTCTCTCTCTCTCTTTCTCTCATTGGGTGGAGAGTATCTGTCTCTGGGCTAGATGGAGTTGATTATGTTGTTAAAAATCTAGTTCATAACTGCACTATGGCTGATGTTCAAAGTGGCTTTCCTTATGCTTCTAGGAGAAATATTAAGTACACAAATAAAGAAAACTGAACGTGGTGCCATTTCACACCGTCTGGACTTCATGCCACTTTACACGCAGCATACTGGCCTTTTAACCAGCAAAGTAAGGCACCTTTCTCAAGGTTATGCCTTTATTGATGACATGTGGGATGTGTGTGTGTGTGTGTGTGTGTGTGTGTGTGTGTGTACATTGAAGATTAAGTAGGAATGGAATTTCCTTTTAATGCGCTCAATCATGGTCAGTAATCTGAGATATCAAAATATTTCTCTAGTCAAGTTCCACTAACTGGTCTAAATTGTATTATTGCTCAACATTCGCACCCCAAAGATGTCTATCCCCAGAAGATGAAACATAATACTTGGCTAAATAATAATGATGATTTACTTGAAAGAAGAATGTTTAGAATTCCCTCAAAAGAATCACAAAATACTGAGTCCTATACCCAATTCCCAAAGCCCTTCAAAAAAGTCTGGGGTCCAGACTGGGCATGTGGAATCATGAAAGCATTCTGACTGATTCTATAAAGGAAATTTTAAGTGTAGATTTCTGAGTGTCAAGCTAGTTGCTTCTAAAATACAACATGAATGTCTCTCATTAGATGACAGCATTAAAGAAAACCAGAAGAGACTGAGGGTGAAGAGGGGACGTGTTCTTAGAGTATCCCAAGTAATAATAGAGGAGCTAGAACTCTTCCATACACTGTTCTTATGTAACACATCTAGGTGTGTAGACCCATGGCAATGTGGGGGCTTTTCTGACCACAGGGACCCTCTCTCCTTTGGTTTTGTTTTCTGATCATGATTAATAATGTGCTTTCCCCTGTTAGTACAAGACAACTAACTGTTCAATTTTTAGTCATCATAGTATAAAAGCAAGGCAGAGTAGTTTGAAACAGAACAGTTTGTTTCCACATCTGTTTAACTAAGTGAAATTGCAACTGGTGGTGTTCTTGCTCTCATCAATATTTGACAATATCCTCAAATATTTCCCTTGTGAACAACTCCTTAGGATAAGTGTGGGATAGTGGGGCCCTAGAGATCAGAGGCCAGGGATGTTGCTCAACATCCCAATGTGCGCAAGGTTGCCCCATGACTGAAGATCATTCCACGATGCCAGTAGGGATGAAGCTGAGGAAGCCTGTAAGCCTTAGAGACAAGCTGCTCATGTGGTCAAAATGTTCAAAACGGAGGTGGGAAAAGCCTATAACCTGAGAGGCCTGGCACCTAATTGAAAAATCAAGATTTTATTACAAAAAAAAAATGTAGAATGGACATATGTTCTATATATTCTAATCATCAGCTCTGGCCTAAGAGGTTTGAAAACTAAGGTTTATTCACTCATCCTGATCTGTTGTTTTATAGCCATGAAGTAAATCTTATACCGAGTACCAACTGCCCAGTTTTGCTTTGCTTCTTTAAAAAAAATCTATTTTAATAAACACAAACACAATTATTTTCATTCAGGCTGGGTCTTCAGATACTGAGCAAGCACTCTGTCTACCATTGAGCGATTTTCCCAGATCTTGGTATCTAGTTATTCTACCTTAGATTCTTCTGAGTGCCTGGATTATCATGCATCACCACACCAGGATAGAAACAGAATTTTCATGAATTTCTTCTATGTACCGTTCCTAAGGAGTTGTGATTGAATTTTAATGACTGAATCTCTAACACATTGTATTAGTTAGGGTTTCCATTACTGGGAAGAGACATCATGACCATGTCCCTCTTATAAGGGACAACATTTAATTGGGTTTGGCTTACAGGTTCAAAGGTTCAGTCCAGTATTAACATGGCAGAAGCATGGCAGCATCTAGGCAGGCACAGTGCTGGAGAAGGAGCCAAGAGTTAGTTCTACGTCTCGATCTGAAGGCAGTCAGGAAAAGACTGGCTCTTTTATCCTGGGCAAAACTCAACTATGGGACCTCAAAGCCCATGCCTAGAGAAACACACTTCCTCCAACAAAGCCACACCTATTCTAACAAGGACACTCCCTGTGGGCCAATTAAAACACATGAGTCTTGGGAGTTGGGGGCGGTCAAACCTAGTCAAACCACTGCATATATGTTTAGGAAGAAACTTATAGAGGCTTTCTACTCCATAGTGAGGTTCAGATGGAGTCTTCAGTTAGCAACTCCCCACATTCCTATATATCAGTGATAAAATAGGTATCCACCCAGGCTTTTTCAGTGCTTAATGTCTTACTGAAGAAGACAACATAACAAAATACGATAGCCTAGGAGCTGCCAATACAACTTTATTTGATGAATAAGAAAAGAATGTTCAAGAAACATAGCTTCTAGTCCAAGAACTTTTTCAGAAGTGAATATGCCCCTGAACAAGCTTTTTTTTTTTTTACCTCTCAGCTGCTATTCATGTCTAAATGGAGTGATCAGAAAAGGTGATGTCATAAGTCATCAAATTATTCATGTCGTGAGACTAATTCTAACCTAAGAGTTCTATGTAAAAATACAAAAGGAGTGTAGCTAAACCTAGAAGCTTCTGATTTTGAGCTCACTTGTAAACATTATACTTTTTTTCATTTATTCTTAAGTTTTCTCTAGTTATCAATGAACATGGTGGACATACAAATGTCCTAAAAGGGCAGGTCTTCTTGGGGACAGAGATCTGCTAAAGAATGTGAAAAATGGAACATTCACAGCCTTTTTCATCTCTGTTTCAACTAAATCCAATTTTAATTCTAAGAGAGTAACAGTTCATGGATAATGAATGACATTGTCTGAGCTCTGGAAGAAAAATCAATCCAGTTCTGTCTGTGAAGCAATTCTTCTTAATGTCCATGTCTTTTACGATGACGTTATATATAATTCACATAAAGTTTTTCTATTTTTTAATATCAAGACAAAAAATGTAATATCTATCTTGGGTTTATTATCAGGGTTTAAAAAATAAAAGATAGCTGAAGATAGCATGTAGAAGCTTACTGTGGAAATTCTCATGTTGAGGACTTCATCTTTTCTTCACTCTTCTGTCTGACCAGCATCCTTGCTCAGTGACCTCCCACAAGGCATTCTCACAAAGTGCTCCTCACCAGAAAGCATAAGAAATTTGATTTCCTGAAGTAGTGTTCAGGGTCTTGGTATCTTACTGACTATAAACAAAGCCATACTGGGACAACAACATTCTACATCTGCGTGTCTCTCTATAGTATCCTTTCAAACTGAAATAGATGACCCTACAATGGAGGCTGCCACTCAGATGTGACAGACTGAAGTGTTCCCTTTGATCTGTACCTGTCCTCACTTCCTGTGTTTTCTGAGAGAAAAAGGAAAAATGAAAAAAGAAACTCTATGGTGTCAACACTTAATCTCCTTTATAACTAGAACTGCCTAAAGACACTTAATATAAAATTTTGTCAGTGTACAGATATCAGGCATTGTTCAGATGAAGAGTAGAGCATAAGGCTGGACTCTCTGGACTACTATACCAGCACATATATAATAGTTTTAAATTTTTATGGTTTACTTCCTAAAGTCATAACCTACTTGGTTTTTTAAAAATATTTTTATTATTTTTTTGAGAATTTCATACAGTGTATTTGGATCATATTCACTGCTCCCCCCATACACCACTCCCCCTCACACCCTCTTACTCCTATCCCCCAACTTCCTGTTCTCTTTTAAGAATAACCCACCATCCTCAATTTCCATTACCCACGTACTCATAGGTGTGGGAGCCATCCAGTGGAGTATGGTCAGCCTACCAGGGGCCACACCCCTTAAGAAAACAGATCTTCCCCTCCTCCAGAAGCCATCAGCTGCTCATATCTATTTAGTTAAGTGTGAGAGCTCGTGAACTCCTATCTGTGCTGGAATGCTGACTGGCTTGATCTTGTTCAGATCATGTCCAGACAAGTACAGCTGCTGTGAGTTCATGAGTACAGCTTCCTATCATGTCCTGAAGATACTGTTTCATTCCTGTCCCCCTCAACTTCTGTCTCTTACAATTTTTTTACATCTTTTCTAACTCCAAGATCTTTGAGCTTGGGGGGGGGTGAATAAATACATATAAATTTATATATAGGCAGTGATTATCACTAGTATCAATAAGAGAACGTTAAAGAGGCAAACAAAATCACCAGTTATGCAGATATCTGCAAGAAATAAATATATGTATATACATATACATTATATACATATATTAACATATATACATATACATGTATAATATATACATATATATTTATACTAAATATACATATACATATTATATAATATATTTATATACATATAAGATACATAAAATATGTTTATATATAAATATAATATGTGTATATACATATACATTTTTGCAGCTACTTTGCATATATTATGTATGTATTTACATATATGTATATTCCATCTCATTTATGGCATATATATATATTCCATCTCATTTATGGCATATATATATTCCATCTCATTTATGCCATATATATATATATATATATATATATATATACACACATACACATATATATATATTCCATCTCATTTATTGCTAATATATATTCGTTCCATTTGTGGCTGAACACTTCACTGACACTCCGTGCTCTGACTAGTCGTGAGTTTCCATGTTAACCACCACCCACTATACAAAGAAACTTTGGTAATGACCTACTTGTTCTATTATCTCCTAAAATTTCTGTTCTAAAACTAGATAACAGGAATTACAATGGATAGAAATAATTTAAGAGGTATGCAAAAATTGACTTCCGTTCAAATTAGAGAATTTGTGAAAGTTGGTCAATTCCCACAGCTCTAGCAGTGTATCCAAATATTTTGAAAAGGGATTTCTTCTAAGTTGTCATAGCAGCTAGTACTTGGGACTAGAAATACCTTTGGGTTATATGTCATGTTGGTTTCAAAATGACTTATTGGAGGAAATGTCACAGATTTTCATCCCAACATTACTTGGTAGCAGTCGTGACAGGTGAGAAACGTTTAAAGAACGTACTGAGGAAAGGCAGCTGGTGCCAAAGCTTCCTCATTTAGCTTCCCTTTCCTGGCCAGTTTATAAAGAATGAAATGCATTACCTGGAGCAGACTTCTTTCATTCAGAGGAACTGCTCATCCACGAGGATGCTATTCGGCACACATCAATAACCAGGTGTAGACATCTGCCAGAGATGCAGATTCTACTTCACATAATAGGTCCAATTTTGCAGGCTAGTTTTGTAAACAGAAGATGATTTCTCCTTCAACAGAGATCAAATGAAATCAAATAGCAGAAACGTTAGCTGTTACCTCTACAGCGGCATGCAGGGAGTCCCCTTCAGGGTTGATTAACTTTACATAGGAATCTAAAATAATTATGACTACACATGCTGGAGAGTGAAATGTTCTCATCAGGCAGTGATTATCGCCAGTATCAAGACGAGACTTTCGGTGAGGCAATCAGAAATCACCAATTACGCTGAGAATCTGCAAGAAATGATGTTAGTGCAAAAAATGAATAGCTGGGAGAGAGTTTTTAGGGAAGCAGATGGGCTCCTGACAGTCAACTCACGTGAACTATAAGCATACATTCAAACAGATTTTGACCCAGGATAACAGCCAACTTGTACAGTCACATCCTTCGCTACGCTTCCTGAATACTGATGAGAATGCAGATACACTCTTCAGTCACAGCTACCGAAAAGAAAGCAGTGCAATCCCCATTTAAGCTGTCTTTATTCCTCCAGTAATTTGGCTGCCCTGAGCTTTAGTTTATAATTTCCATATTGATTAGGTGTAAGACAAATACTTTGCTTACCTGCTTTGGAGCTGTGTTTATGAGTCTATGACAGTTTTGTTTGGCCGTTTCATTGGCTATACATTCAACCCATGTATTTCCTGTAAGGATTAAACGAATGAGACGAACCCTTCATTAGAGAAGGGTATATAGGGAGGACCCTCTTTCAAAGAGGGACTTTCAAAGTAGGGACTCCTTGTAACCGTATCCCTAAGAGAAAGAAGTCTGTGGAGAAAACTACTGCTTTTGCTTTTCTGCCTTCACACCTTGCTAGCTAGTGCAGCTACTCGGATGCAGCCATTACTCTTACAATTCTTTGGCTGGACCCAGCTTCCCAGACTTTCCAATGTGGACTAATAGTTGTGAAGGAATCCTCCAGGTCTTGGTTCTACATTGCAGTCTGTGAGGCATCTGGCCTCCTGGACTGAGCAGCTATCTGATTCTCGGTGTCTCTGGCATGCAGATAGCCAGTTAGACTCCTCAACCCATATCATGGAAATCAATCTGATAAGTCTCCTTTGTAATTTATATTCATTCTATCTGTTCTGTTCCTCTAAACCACCCTAAGTTAGGGTTTATCTTCAGTATTTACCTTACAGATCAGTCATTCTGAAACTGAGAAGTTCCTTCACAAAGGTACTTTTGTTTGTAGATAATTCATGTTTGCACATCTCAAAAGGGGAAATCCAGTAGACAGAATCAAACATTTTCTCTACATAACACAACTATCAAGTGTTAGCGCAGGTGTTTCCATAATCTGCTGCTTACAGATAAAGCACAGCCAAACTTCTGGACTCCAGGTGACATTGATGCGTTGTCTCATGATTGCACAAGTTGGCCTGGAAGGTTTGTTGTTGATCTTACAATGCTTTTCACGCATGTCAGCTGGCCCAGAAGGCACAGGATGGCCTCAGTGGAGCGTTGTATTGGGCAGTTATGTTTTCTTCTAAGTGGTCTCTCTTTGTCCAGAAGACTGGACCAGCATCCTTCGACGAGCATCTTCTTCCATGTTCCAAAATAACATCCTCAAAAGTTTCAAGTGTCTTACGCCTGAACTGGTGCTATTGCTCCACACTCATTCTGTTGGACCAACTGGCTGCATTGACTGACTGTGCACCCTGGCTCTGTCTTGTCTGTGATTTTATCATCTATGGTTTTGGTTGTCTGCAGGCAACTATGTCCTGAAAGCAGTAAGCATAAAGTGATAAAACAGACCATCTGAGTTTTAACTTGTAGTCTATTCTGAGCAGCATGAAGAAAGCTGACTTTACCCTGCTCTGTCCTGCCAAGGAATGTGACTCCTCTTTCCAGGGTCACCACGCAGCATGCTCTGTGTTCTCATTACTTTCCTAGTAGCTGTCTTGGCTTTTAGACCACATGTTACAATGTTGAGTTCAAGCGAACCTCATTTAATATTGACCTTCAAAATTTCAAGCAGAACGATATGGACCATGTGGATGCTACCGATAACTGGAACCGTGAACACTCTTAACCTACTAAGAAAGAAAGAATCACATGTTGAGATTATATGGTTTATGGTAAGAACTGTGACATCATCGAGAAGGAAAAGGGAAATCCAGGATAGTTTTCCTACCTTCAACTCATGCTGCAATGTTGGTGGGGAAGGTAGTACATACTCTGTGAATAACGAAAAGGCATTACATCTGTGAAGACTTTTCCACAGAAGGCCAGTGTGCAATCACTTTGGGCATTGAACTTACATGAGAAATTCAGCAAGAGATCACCCAAAACAGCTAGCTGCCAGCACATTTACTTTACATCAGGAGCCTATCACAGTTCCAAGCTAAGTGTGCCTTTCAACTGTAGTCTCTCACTTGAGCAAGTTGTTTGTTTTCATTAAGCCTCAGTTTCCCCATCTGTAATGGAGGGATTAAAAGTAGCATCAGCCTACAATTTTTTTTTTTTGAAAGATTTAAGCAGGTGAAATTTACCTTGGGGATATGTGTATTTTTAAAAGCATTGTTTACATAAAGTTCAGTCTACAGGTGCACCCTTGCTGGAATGGCGTTTGCTTCTGAAGGAGCAGCCACGCAAGACAGCAAGCTTGGTGTGGGAATCTTATCACCTGGGCAATGTTCTACCGCATCAGTTTTAACAGGCCAGGGCAGCTTTAGACATCAGCCCAGCCCCTAGCCATTTGCAGCAAACGGACTCACTCACACCTTCTGCAAACACTCGGCCAATGTGCAGCCTACAGGCGAGCGCCCTGATCCTGCCTATTCAGCTTTATCATCAGTAAAAACTTGGAACTCATCCAGGAAAATTACTAGGTACTCTCTAAAAAATTAACTTGATTTGTAACCTAATAAATTTCACGAAGCAATAAAATCTCAAGGAAGCCTCTTTTTTCACCTCCTGTGAAGAATCTGCAGAGTTTGATGTGTTTCCAATTGAAAGCTGTTAAGTTGAGCAAAAGCGGGCGCTCGGAGTTTACGAGGGTGCCATTTGGTAACCTGAAGGTGGCAGATGTGAAGGCCAAAAGTGGAGGGTGGAGGTGGGGCCAGCACGGGGCCTCCAGCTGCTTTCCTGATGGGCTCTCGGGCAAAATCTCTCTTAGAAGGAACGTGACTCTGTGCAAGTGGCTATAGGTCTTTGAATAAATATTTCATTAGTCATGATGGTTCTGAAAACTTAAAGCTGTGAAGGACACATTGGAATCTCTGTGATTTATGATAATGCTCTGAAGGAAAGTTGATCATTTCAGCCCTGCCATATGTAGCCGGGCGGAATGTGCAAATGAATTGAACTGGCAAACCCCACAGATTTTGTTTCTTGATTAAAAAAAAAAAAAAAAAAAAAAAAAGTATTAAGTCAGATCAGCTAACAGGCGATTTGAAACGGGGATTTAGCAGGGCAGCTGTTTCAGATGAAGTCCCCTCCAGATACCTCCCACGCCTCTCCCCCCTTCCGTATTTTTTTAAATAAGGTTTCAGAGTAGTTTCTCTTCCAAATGTTTTACGCTGCTGCACATCACTGATTAAAAACTCAACATCCTGGCATCGTCTGGTGTGTGTCTGTGTCACTTTTCCATTCTCTTGCTCCTGTAGAACAGGTAGTGTGTCTTACCCATCCTGGGATGCCCTTACAACCTTATGCCTGTATATGACAATTTTTGTATGGATAAAAGAAAGACCATTTAGCCCGGAAGCTCTTTATAATGCACAAGTATACATTCTAGTATACTGTTAGATGGTTATTAATATATGTATTTAGAGAGAAATTCTGAGAAGCTGGGTGCCTTTCTAAAGTGCACACAATCAGTTCCACTCCAAGTCTCTAGACTTACAGCTTGATGTTAGCATAGTAAGTACACAATAAATATTTACTGAAGGAGTGGATGGCCGGATGTGTTTGTTGTCTGCATCCGTGGACATTACGGATGAATGAACAGAGCTGCTAGAAATTTCAGAATCCTCCATTCACATGGGCCCAACTCTTCCAGAAACCATGATTTCCTCACCCTTGAGTAAAACAAACTGTCCCAAAGAGAAGTGAATTATTCGTAAGTCAGTTCATCCACACTTTCCCACAGGGAAGGGAGCTATGATGGGATCAGCCTCCATTCCATCAATATCCTTGTCCTGTGGCCTAGATCTACAGTCCCAAATCCAAAACACTTGGGCAAAAAGCCAAAGTATTTTCGAAGTTGCGAGGGAAAGAGAACATCTGATCTGAGTCCTGTCCGTGTGTAGGACCAATGTGGCGATCCATGCAGCGATCATATAGCAGTGATTACTGTAGCCAAGTGAACATTCTTTCTTAGCAGACTCAGTCTGTGGGTCACTTTACTTCTGATTACAGAAGGCCCTATTACCCAGTGAGCTTTAGAGACAAACTTAAAAAAGGATTTGCAGTTTCAGAATGTTCAGTTTTAGAACCGGGGGTAACAGATTACGAACTTGAATCCCAGTGAGAGGCCAAATGTGTAGTTCTGAATGACTATTTTTTTTTCTTTTTTCTTGGCTATTTTGTTTATTTACATTTCAAATGTTATCCCCCTTTCCAATTTCCCCTCTGCAAACCCCCTCTCCCGTACTCCCTTCCCCCTGCTTCTATGAGGGTGCTTGCTTCCTCATCCACCTGCCCACTCCAGCCTCACTGCCCTAGCACTCCCCTACACTGGGGCAAGGAGCCTTTACAGGACCAAGGGCCTCCCCTCCCATTGATGCCAGACAAGGCCATCCTCTGCTACATACACTACTGGAGCCATGGGTCCCTCCATGTGTACTCATTGGTTGGTGGACTTTTAACCCTTTGAAAAGCTAACAAACACAGGCCACTCTGCCTCATGGAAATGGAGATGAGAGATGATCCCTCTTTTCTAGATAGAAGCTTCTCTCCAGGAATGCATCTCTCCAGTAAGTCTCAATGACAAATCTTACCTTTGTGCAGGAAAGACGCCATTTACTAAGCCCATTTGACTGGATTCTCTAAGTAACAAGTATTTCCAGGGAAGTCTACTTTTTCTTTTAATTGCACAACACTTATCAACTTCATCAAACCTTTGCATTAGCTCATTGCTAAGTAAACAAGAGTCAACTAACATATACATTTTTGTTGTTCCTGGCTTTTTGATCCAGCACTGTGATAGTTCCCTAAAAAAAAGTTTCAATGCAAAAAAAAAATGCTGTTGGTCTTGGGACATCTTACAGCTCAGGCACGCAGAGGCAGCAGTGTGGGCAGGGGTAGATGGATGACTGGGATGATTTGAAGTAATCACATCTCCCATCCTTACTCTCTTGAAATCACAAGCCAAAGTTTCTCCGTGTCATCATCAAATGTTTTCTGAAATTGTATTTTATTTCTCCAGAGCACCTGCTGGTTTGATCTTACCTGTAAATAGCAACCATTTGGGATGGAATGTTACCTAAGATCTTCTAGAGAAAATGCAGAGAGAACTGGACATCCCACCATTATGTGAGTGCTACACCAATCTTGCTCAACCAAAATGCTAGAAAATGATATTCCCTTGATGTTGGGGGCCGACTTTTAGCAGAAAGCAGCTATCAGCTTTGCAGCCATCTCGAGCCATATACCCTGACAAGAGACTTGTTTTTCAACAGCCTACAACAGCTGAGCACACTCTGATAAACATCTTGTTCAGTCCACATATCTTGTTTTGCTGTTTACTGCCCACAGCTGCAAGGCACATGGTGCACAAGCTATCCACGATATACAAGCCTGTAAGGTGCACATAATAGCCACCCCTACAAGGCACGTGGTAAAAGCATATAAATACCCAGGCTTCCCTTCAATAAAGGAGACTTGAGACTTGATCAGAACCTCTGTCTTGTCTCCATTCTTTGTGTCTCTTCCCCTTTATCCACACTCTCTCTCTTGCTAGACCCTGACCCGCAGACCAGAGAAGCAGAGCAGTCTGGGACATCTTGATATGATCTCCAGCAACCAAAATGTTGCTAATAAAAGCACACAACAAAGAACTCCCTTTAGATGTTCAGCTTTAAGTAACAGAACGCATCAGAAACTTGGGTTTGTTTGTTTTTTGCAAGGATTGAGGCTGTGATGGCAAAGTGTATACAATAGTGCTAGCAGCTGCAGGAGAAGAACAAAGCTTGACGGAGTGGTCCAGGCAAACAGAGAAGTTATGTGGGGAAAGACGAAAGAGTACTTGGGCAACCCCACACCTTCAGTTTAGATGCCCAACTTTTCAACTTCCGCCCTTTTAGTAACCAGCAGCCATGGGTTTTCCCATGGTTCATTCTCTCATTTTAGCCTCCAGAATGCTGGAGTGGCAGACAAGAATTGTATGTGTACTGTGATTGAAACTTCTATCAAATGTTTCTCCTGGTCAAATGGACTACATGAAAATCTCTGCTTTTCTTTGAAAGTCTTCTTTCGCTTTTCATCGGATTTTTTTATTTGACTGTGAAAGCCTAGTAGCCTCTGAGTTCTTTTCAGGCTGGAATTCACAGCCTGCTTACCCCCTCTGTAACTCCTTCGATTTCCCAATACCCACTAGATAGACCTTCTTGAACACATAACTAGTCAGCCAATGACTATTTTTTTTTTTTTTTATAAATGAGGCCAATGTGGTTTTTCTCACCCCTCTCTTTACTTATTGCAGAGTCATGCACTCGTTGAGTAAGTCTTTAGCCTTCTGGCTCCTGAGTCTTCCATGTTGCCGTCAGCAGTGGAAAGATTACAGAAACAACCTCTCTGAACTGTTGAAGTGAGATGGAAACAGGAGTCATGACATCATGGACTTGTTCAACCAATCCAATGTCTGACAGTTTATTTCAGCATTTGTCGCAGTTCTTTATAAGATGCACTTTAAAGGAGTATCTCCCTCAATCCTGATATCATCAAAGGTAACATAATGAAAACAAAGGTTGCCTAATATTCCCAGGTAACTTAGCTGTGTAGCAACTTAGTTAATGCCGTGCTCACCCACCCACTTCTAATCCACACTAAGCTATACTAAGAAGGGAAAGGCATCTAGGCTTCCAAATACACTTCCAAATTACTAAGAGCCTTTCAATAGCTAAGAGAAAGTCCCAGAATTTCACCCAGCTTCGAAAAACAGAAGATAATGTTGATCTGAAAGTCCTGAATCTAAAAACTAGAGTTTCTCACGCGAAGTAGAAAACAGTTCCAAGAGAATAATTCTGTAGGTAAAATCGTCTACCCCATGGCACCGTGTCCCTTATTAGCTGACCACGTAGAGCAAGGCAGCCCCAATTGACAAGAGCAGACAAAGATATTGAAGCATGGTGGAGGGCAGTGAACCTGGAAATCAGCTCCATACTCTTCAAAAGATTCAACAGAAATCTTCCAGTAAGAGAGTCCATTACTGTAAAGGGAGAGGAAGAACAGAGCTGGAAACAATAAATTTTTTGTTGGTGAAATACTCTGCAATTATCTTGGAGTCAGGGAGGGCTGAGAGGCAAGACATTTCTGATAGGCCATTTTCTTCACTGCCAGTCAACCAACCATTCTCTCTCTGTCTCTCCCTCTCCCTTCCTTCCTCCCTCCCTCCCTCTCCCTCTCCCTCTTCTCCCCACCCCCATGTGTGTGTGTGTGTGTGTGTGTGTGTGTGTGTGTGTGTGTGTGTGCAAGCATGCTTTCAGAGAAGTGGAATGGTACTTCAAACAAATAATCTTGCAGCCACCAACAGCTGTTCCTGGTTTCTTTTAATAATCCGTGACCAATATATTGAGTGTACTGTAATGCAAACAGCCAAACAATGAAATGAAAACGGGCAGAGGCAATCACTTGCTCTAACTCACTATGCTCTGTTTGCACACACAGTGTGGGTTGAGATGTTGAACTAGCTGGTGCCAGTGCTTTGTGTCATGAAATTTTTTTAATCCATTCTTAAGCTCAAGATCTGGAGGTTAACTAAATTGTGAAGGAGATCTTTCTGCCTTATGAGTTCATTCTTATTTTATTTTCTTTGTGTCATTCTCTGATTCTTTTATTATTAACCTGGCTAAACTTTGGGACCCCATTAGATGAAGACTCCATCTGAAAACGTGAACTATAATTTATCATAGGAGGCAGCAGACTTTGTCCTGGGTTGGGGACAGTACTAGATGGACAGAAAAGGACACCTGGTGCCTTCCCAATGCTGCCCACCACTTCTTGTACAGATTCTTTCTTGCCTCAGGCCCTTACACATGCTCTTATATTTCTACAGGGCAAGACCATGAGGGTAGGAGTTAGCACAAGGAGGGAAATGCAAGCCATAGCACATATGCTTTGAAATTGAGAGACCTGTTTACTTAAGAGACACACACTTCAATCTCTGTGTGTTAAATTTCTGGGATCCTCCAACAAATAGAATTGTAGGAAGGTAAACTACAAATATACTTTCTTGCAGTTCTGAACATCAGGAGTCTGAATTGGTGCTGCCAGACTGGTCATGGCTTCTTCTGAAAGCTCTAGGGAGAAGGTAGTTTTTTGCCCCTTCCAGCAGCTCTGGTTGTTGAGGCTACATCTCTCCAGTGTGTGCCTCTGGGTGGCAATGACTGCTTCTGCTGGTCCTCTTCTTTGTTAAGGACACTGGCCAGAGGACTGAGGTTCTCTACTACAATAGGGGTAACATTTTTACCTCAAAATCATTAGCTTGTTTACAGATGCCAAGATGCTTGACTAAAATGTTAGTGTCCAAAATCTCAGTTTTCCTCAAATTTACTTGCAAATTATTACTTATTTTAGTATTCTTTCTAGTTATTTCTCCATTGTATTTTGGAAAGGTTATGTATATTAATTTTATGTGTATGTTTATGTATTTCTAGGTGTGTATGTTCCACATGAATTGAGGCCACAGGAGGGTGTTGGATCCCCTATAGCTTGAGTTATATGTGGTGTTGATCTCCTATCCGGGGTGCTGGGAACTAAACCCAGAATCTCTGCAAGGGCAGAAGTCTCTTAGCTATAGATCTATTTCCTATAGCCCCTGCTCACATAATTTATGCTTTTTGTTTTTCATAATTAGCCAAGTTAAAGAGAACTGGATGCTATAGACTTCTCAAAGAAACAGCTTACCTATAGGTTTACCAGGTTCTACCTTATTAGATTTGCTGAAGACTTCTCAAATGTTTTAATTTAAAAGTTCAGTTCATATGTTTTTTTTTTTTTACATTAAGATTTTGGTGTTGTATTAAATTCTTCAAGCACCTCTTTAACTCGCTTCATACTTAGAAAATTTGGTTTGGGGGTGTTTGTTTGTTTGTTTGTTTGTTTTTTAAGACAGACTTCTCTGACTCTGAGGTACTAAGAAATTTCTGTTTGTTTCCCAATTTGTATATTAACTTTAGGACTAATACATAGCTATCAGAGAGTGTTTCCTCTAACATTAGTATGCTATTAATTCATCATATATTTTCTCTGGTCATTTTTAAAGATTATCCCGTGGGTCTGGGAAAACTATTCTCTTTTCAGAGTTCAAATCAAATAAAACTAGATTTTGTGTTATTGATTATGTTGTCTTGTCTATCCTTAATTATTTTTAAACTAGGCGAAGTTTAAAGTAACAGCATATATATCTCTTTTTCATTTCCTGTATAGGCTTTATTGCTATTAATGCTGGAGTAACTGCTGTGGCAATCATAACTGGTAACTGTAACTGTAACGTTTGTCCTCTCCCCATCAAAGTTAATTATAATTCTGTCACTGCACTGGTCTCTCAACCCATCAGCTTTAGAAAGCTAAAGCTGAATTATGACCCCCATTTATTATTTCTTCTATTGTTTGAGAATAGTGTGGGTTTTGGTCAAATCCAACCCACAATCCTAACCTTTTCCTGCCCTCCACAATTTCATGTGCTTTCTACTTGTGGCTTGTATGTACAAAGGTGTAGGATCAGCCACTGGTAGTTCAGAAGCCTCTCAGGCCCTCAACCCTGAAGAAAACTGACTCCCCCTCCACCTGCAGCCAGCAGTTGCAGAAGTTCTTCAGGTAGGGGTAGGCTCCCTGGGCTTCTCCTTCAGCTGCGCTGGGCTTCAGACTGGTTTGATCTTTTACAGGTAAGATTCGATTTTCTATATGTTTAATTGTATTTTTCTCATGCGTTATTTTCATATTTTGATTTTCAACTTCTCTGAGTTGTTTTATGTCAAGTATTCATTGTCTAATAAAACCATAAATTAAGTTTACATTTATAATTCTACAATGTATCTTTTCCTTTTTAACAGGCAAATGCCATCTATTTATTAGTATACATTATTTATTAGTATACAAACATCAGCTCTTAGATGAATGTAACATTTGATACCGTCATCTCTGGCTTTGTTTTCACTGGATTGACTTTCTATAAAACTTACATTTTCTTTCTTTGTGTGTTTCTTGGTTCTTACTAATGGAAATATTTTCAAGTCTGTTCTGTAGAATTATCACTATTGCTGCCCTTATTTCTCCTTATTTTGAAAAACTGTTTTAATTTCCTATCAACAATGGCACACTGAGTCTCGTTCTGATTCCTACCCCTTTTCCTGGCACCACTGACATTTTGTCTATCATTTATGTTTGTCTTAATGTGTCATTTTACCTTGATATCCTGTGGCTTACTTAGCTACTTAAACGGTCATCTGCACTGAACCCTCACTGGGGTTGGAGGGCTGCTTCCAGAGCCCGGCTTTCACTGTAAACCTCCTTTGCCCTCTTCTGAGCTGAGAAGGCTTCCTTGATTTGAAGAAATCCATGAGACAGAAGAGCCAACAACTACCAGCACGGCCTGCACAAGTTGGTCCATGGATATAGCATGTGAGCCAGAGACATATGTGTCAGCATGGGTGTTCACTGATTCTTCTACTGACCTTTCAATCCTGCCAAAGTCTTGGGATGGGTCACCTCTATGACATCATCAAGTGTGGGAAAATCGGTAGCAATAGTCCATTGGTTCATGGAGCCTCTCTTTCAGTCTTATCTTCCTTGTCTTCTTGGCAGTAGCTATCTTGCTGCTATTTTGTTTCTCATGAGAACAAACATGATCATGTGTCTTGTGCAGGCACACACTTGTGCAGCTGGCTAGATTTCCCAGGGACAGAGTCCCAGACTAGAAGATCAGATCAAAAATGATTTTGCTTGTCAATTTAGCTGGTCAACGATTAATGCCATGATCTGAAAATTATCACAAACCATTGCATAGATATATAAAATTGTTGGTTTTGAAAATTTAAAAACATCCATACCCCTCAAACCCTGCCTTCATCCAAACTGATGGCAAAATTGATCATGGGAAGGCGAATGATACAATGTGACAGCATCTTCATTTGCTCAGTGGCACTGAGACTCATCTTCTTTGTTCAAGTGCTTTAGAACCTTCCTGTCCATGTAACTGTGCAAATTTTCTTTTTCACATAGTCATTGCTGTGTGTACTGAATTGTTTTATTTGTGTTTATATTGATCCACAATAGGTGACAGGACTCCTCTTGTTGATAACATGTTTATAAAGCTTAAATTACTTTTGATAATATATATCACACCTAACAGACTGTATATCCTATGAAAACAAAGGACCCCCCCCCATACACACACCTATTGACCAAAGTTACAGCTTTTCTAGCTAAACAGTATGAGTACAGAATAAACCTTTGTTCTGTGGACGGATAAATGAATGGATTATTCACCCAGTCATCACTGCTAAGTTAGCTCCCTTCATTCTAGTTCTGGAAGTCAAGTGTGAGTTTTGAATGCACCCACGCATTCCAGAGATGTGCTCGTTTTCTCTGGAAGCATCGATGAAACTTTTAAAGCTGTACTGACTTTTTTCAGTGGAAAATATAATTCAGACTGACAGCTCAAGCTAACTCATCACTCTCCCGATTGTGGCACATCCATTGATTTAAGTTATTTGTGAAATGGTGGGTTTTTTGTAATTAAGTTATCCATATTGTGATATGAGTTAAGAAAAAATAGAAGGGATATCTCTCATGTCTCTAATCCCTACTGTCTCCTATCACCCCAGTAAAGAGTTATCAATATCTCTCACGTGTGGGTAAAGGTGGGCTAATTTTGGACTCTCTGATATAAGTAATCACTGTCTCTTGGCAGTCTGCCATGCTTTTTTTAAATGGTGCACTCCCAAAGTTGGAATTAGGCCTCAAACCTAACAGAAAAACACTGATACAAACACTTGATTTTCAAGCTATTTGAGGTGAATCAGAAACACCGGCTCTGGGTTGAGGTGAGTCTGGTTGAGATGAAATTGTCATTTCAAGTACATGGAGACAGGCTTCCCACTGATACACGAAGGGTATAACACTCACTAGCGTGTCTGACGGGAAACTGTGAAGAGGGCACCGGTGAAGGGAACTAGCATTTAGTGTGCCCCAGTCTACGAGCACAACATCTCATTTAATCCTTGTAACTACCCCTTGAATCCTGTAATTACACCTCTTTCGGGTGGGAGGTAACGGAGCTTCAGGGTCTCCTTCGGAAGAAACGGCTGATGTTTGACCATTCCTCACCGCTGACAGCATCGACTCACCCGGGGCCTCAATTATACAACTTGGGCTTCATCTTGCTACTTGCTATCCATAATGTCTGACCTCACCTTGCAGGGAGCCCTTCCTGTCTTGTCTCTCTTGTGTCCCTGCATCGTTGCACCTACCTGCCTCCAGTTGTAAGTCTCCTATCAAAACCTCCTGTTCTCTCGGGGCTGCCACGTCTTTGTCCCATCCAGAGAAAGCAGTTGTAAGACATTATTAGTGGCTTATTTGGGCAATGGGTTTTCATGGATATGTGGGCTCCATTTTATGAAATGTAGTCTTCTCTCGACTTGGCTATCTTCTTCCTGAGTTCTCCTCCCAGTTTTTTTTTTTATTTTTTTTTTAATTTTATGTATATAGGTGTTTTACCTGTGTGTGTCTGTATAGCAGGCACAAAAGAGGATGCCATATCCCATGGATGTGGAGTTTCAGAAAACTGTAAGCCACCACGTCAGTGCTGGGAATTGAACCTGGGTCCTCAGCAAACATAGCCAGTGCTTCTAGCCACTGAGCCATCTCTTAGGATCTATCTTTACTTGCAGATGACCCTTGCTTTTATCTTCTGTGAGCTACATCTGGCACTGGTCACACTTTGAGGACTTCCCCATCATTTGTTATTAGGTGAATCATCTCTCTTTCTGACCTGTATGTTGAGCTCAAGAATTGTATTTCCATCATTCCATTCGTAATCCAATAAACGTTTGCTTGATTTTAACTATGCCAATTTGGAAATGCTGGGTTAATACCCGTCTAAGAACTGTCAAGTCATCTCTGTGTTGCTCATTCATTTCTCTGCTGAACTAAAGCTTCAAAACAACAAGCCCAGGCTGGTCTTTGTTCTCTAGTCTGGTAACTGTTACCATTTAGTCACCCAGGCTTAAAGCCTGATGTTCGTTCTGTTTACTCTTCCCTTGTCCTTGAACATTGTTCTAGTTAGGGTTACTATTTCTAAGACGAAAGATCATGACCAAAAGAGACTTGAGGAGGAGAGGGTTTATTTGGTTTATTTTCTGACACTACTTTTCATCATTGAAGGAAGTCAAGGCAGGAACCTGGAGGCAGGGGTGGTTGATGCAGAGGTCATGGAGGAGCGTTGCTTACTAGCTTGCTTCACATGGTTTGCTAAGTCTGTTTTCTTACAGATCCTAGGACCACCAGCCCACCCACAATGTGCTGTGCTCCCTCTGATTAATCTATAATTAAGAAAATGCCCAGTGGGTTTGTAGCCTGAGCTTATGGAGAGATTTTTCTCATCTGAGGTTCCCTCCTCTAAGATGACTCTGGCTTGTCAAACTGACATATAAGCCAGCTGACACAACACCCACGTCTGTCAGATCAGCCAAGCTAATAGGTTCTTTTTATCCAGTCCCCTTTTTCCATTTGTTCTGATTCTAGTTCATGTCAACTCTTTTTGTTTAATCCCTTTCCAGTGCCCCCAAATCTTTCTTCATCCCATCATGTGTCTGTGCTCAAGTTTGTGCTGCTATGATATGTTTATTTTTACTAAATCACTGATCTTGTTTCCCATTTACCCCAAACCTTTAGCTTCACACCATTGCTTTCAGAATACAATCCCTTCATGAGCCTGTTGAGATCATCTGAGAATAAGCTCCATCTATGTTTTTCTCCAGACCTGGTCAACAGTACCCTAACCCTGAGCCACCTCACACTAACATAAGCTTCCCAGGGCTTCTCCTTGTCACCTCTACATTGTGCCCATGGTGTGCTTCCTAGCTTGGCCAATTACTCACCTTTCTCCACCACACTCATTCCCCAGACAACCTTACGTTTCAATGCCTTCAACTACCCTCTTCCTTTCCTACATATATTTTCTTATTACTCTATTAAAATCATCATGCTGTTTGCATTTTGGCTACTGTAATACAATGCATGCCCACAAACATATACACATATTAAAAATAAAATAAGTCTTTTAAAAATAGAATACAGAGAAACTATTTTATTACAGCCAACTAACAAAATTATGGAAAAGTTTGAGATAAAACTCAGTACTCATCTTTACAGATGCTTTTGAGAAAAATATAACTAGTTAAATTTGATTTAGTTAAAATTTATAGAACAATATTTAGTTATTTTGATCTTATTAGAAAGATCTCAGGTATTCAATGCCACAAATGTCTAATGCTTACTGAAGAGATACCACTGATGCCTACATTTCCATCATGGGGAAGTGCTTCAGCAACATTTTAATGCCTTCTTTCCTGATTCTCAGTGGCATGACGCAGTTGATGCTGTAATCCCCACTAAGGGTGGGCCTCGCCTCTTTTGGGCCTTTTGTTCTTTACCTCATTTGCTTGTGTTCTGTCTGTTACAGGGCCTGAGTTGTGTCAGAATAAACAAGAGGCATATGGTTTTCCAAATGCCTCTTACAAACTGGCTTCCTTCATGTCTTGCTTGCCTTTGGGATTTCTCGCAGTCCTGCTTTCTAAATGAGATCATTTAAAACTGACTCATCATCATGTGATACTTTCCTTAAGAAATTAAACAGTACATTACATACTTTTGTGCAAATCCATGACACATTTTGATCATGAGTCTCTCTGCCTCTTGCTTCATTTATTCTGGCTTAGTTATCAACACAAGCCTATAAAAGTCTAATTTTGACCACAAACGGGAGTAATAACAAAGAAACCCAAGGTCAATTTAGTTCACTTTGAAAGAACAGGAAATGGAGGAAGGAAAAAAACCTTTTGGTCTACCACTCTCTTTTTCTTACATAAACACACCTCAACATTCTATGTCACTATTCAGATACAAGGGTGTTCTGAAGCTCATAAAAGCCATTGATGGGAAGATTTTATCTCCTTTACATTCTACCAGGAAAACATTATCATATATACACTTACATCATATGCACACACACACACACACACACACACACACACACACGTGAGGATCTGAACCACTTTCGGAACAAAACCTTTCTGTACTAGCTCTAGACTCTTTTATACGGTTCTCATATTATTCCATCTGCTGTGTTTATTTGCAGTCATCCATTTATACAGAAATCTCCATAGCAACACTATGATTTTTTAATACAGATGCCTTCACTCATCTCTTCAGTCCCATCTTGTACCATGTTTGCCTCATAAAGAAAGACTGATTCCTCAAGTCTTACGCTGTCCTGCCTTTCCTATCTCCAGCCTTGTTCCCAGTCCATCAACACCGGCTCTCCTTACATTGCAGTGTTACAGTATAAGAAAAGTTCCTAACGGCCAGATTAATTATGGCTTTTTTCAGCAACAGACAACTTTCTGCCATGCAAAACACACTTAAATATACAACCCATCTCCACACTAAGACCTCCTTTTCAAGCCAGCCATACATAGTAAACAAATTGGAACTACAGAGACCTCCCAGGGCTCTCTCCCTTCTGGACAAGACAGAGTCCATGGAATAAGTTCTTTGCTTCCAAGAAGGGAAGAAGGTATTGAGGGTGGATGACCAACTTTCTGTACCTAAAATGCAAACATCACTTCTTGAACTGCAAAAACATAAGTAAGCAGGCTCCAACAAAATTCTGACTTTATACAGTATTGCTCTTTTTAGTATCCTGCTCTTTATATGCAAGTCTTTGGTCAAGCTGATGCTTTATACTGATTACAGCTTTTGAAAACCCACAAGACTTTAAAATCTAGAAGACTAAGACTGTTGATGATGGTGCTTAGGTGAGTTGGGTTTTTCTCCAATCACAGAATCCTCCATGATGTTTGCAATTAGCCTCTTCACAGACACAGGTCCTCTCTTCTATGATGGTTTCAAACTAAGAAAAATTCTAGAGATAAAAGGAATTCAGTTAGCCCTGAGATCACACTCTAAACCCTGGGAAAAAAATTATTTGCTCAGACCCAGTCTACCCCTTTTTTGATGTATAAAACAAGAAAGTCTTTTTCCACAGAAACCATCTTGTACCAGTATCTTTTTAAATTCTGTACTAGAAAGGCTGACACATAGCTAACTTGGTCGGTAAAATATATATATATATATATATATATATATATATATATATATATGGCATAGATTTTAGTCTATTATTCAAGAATTTAATAGATAAAAATAGATTTTTAGGATTATGTTTATATTCGATCTTTGGTCAACAGAATTTTAGGTTATTACATGGCCAAACTTACTACACAAAATTGTCATTATAGAAGTAAGAAGAACTGGCAATGAATCTCAAAGTGCTTGGGTATCGAGAATAGAGCCCTAGGTCAGACCCCAGCATCATGTGTAGCTGTATGGTGGTACACACCTGTAATCACAGCACATGGGAGGAAGAGCCAGGATAATCAAAAGTTCAACATCATCCTTAGGTACATCCTTAGGACCAGACCAGTTTGGTCTTGACCTGTCTTAGAGAAGGGAGCAAGGTCCTAGGAATAACCCAAACCAAGAAAAGAATGATGGGAAAGCAATACAAATACCAGCATCAAGACGGTGTTCGAAAGCTTTAGAGCAGAGAGCTGTTTTTCCAAAAGCTTCCTTTTAAAAGACAATTTGAAGGCTGGGAAAATGACTCAGTAGCTTCACTGCTGGCTGCAAAAGCCTAAGAACCTGTGTTTAGATTTCCTGTCCCCAAGTAAAAAGCTTAAAACTATGCATCTTAAATCTCAGTGAGAGGTGACCCTGAGGACTTGCTGGTCAGCCAGTCTAGATACAAGAGTGACTCTAGGTTTATGGAGGGGTTCTGTCTCAAAACATAAAAATAAAGAAGTGATTAAAGATACTCCAGCATCAAACACTGGCCTTCAAACTTGCCCATACTAGCAAATGTGGTTTTGCCTGCTTACATGCATACACACACTTATATATACATGTACACACAGACAAAAAATGAAAAGAATATTACCTCACAAGCAAATTGCATGGCCTCGACTGAGCACATGTGAAGGTGGAGACTTGGTGGCTTTCTAAAATCTTTGTTGATTTCTTCTTGGAAGTGTCCACCAGTCCCTAAGGAAAGCTATTTGTTTCTTTCCTGATTGGACTTTTAAATGGTTGATGAGAAATGACTGGTGTTCTCTTCTCTTGGGCTGGCTTTAAACTGTTTGAAACAAAGTAAGTGTATTTTTGCTGGGCCCACCTTATGTTTCTTATACTGTCTGAAGTTGTCTGATTTATTTATCTTTAGTGGTTTTCCCTTGGTTTTTTTTTTTTTAACATGGCTTATATCTAAAGCTAGTAAATAATACAAATAACAACAACAAAAACCTATCATATTACAATGTATACAAAGACCAGGCCAATGCTCTCTGTGCTTGTTAGGTTATGGCTATGGTCCTCACCCTTTCATGTTTATAGAGTTTAATGTAAGAAAGCAAAAATGTAGTACAATTACAGCCAAAGATTGAGAACGGAAAAGAAGATAGAAATCTCTGGAAAAAGTGTCTGGGTCATGCATTTTTATTAATCTTGGATCTAACACACTTTGCATAGTCAATTTAGGGGATCGTTTTTATCAATGAAGACACCCTTCTGTCGGCAGAGTTTGGACATAGGACAGCTGGTCATGCCACGCTGCTGTAAAACGTAAGTAACAGATTACTTTAATCCTGATCCATCTATTTAATATCCAAATTGGCATCCTCGAGGCTCTGGCTGTCTTCAGTGCAGAGCAAGATGGAAGTTGGAAGCTCAAGGGCTGCTGGAAATGGCCTTGACACAGGAGTGTGGCACTTTGGAGCATTAAGCAATTGTGAACAGCAGATAAGCATTCAGAGTTTTCTCAAGAGTCCACTCTCCCTTTAAACAGCACAGACGCCAATAGTGGTGGGTCGAGGTTACGTTTTTACACATTTGGCATCCATCTTAAACCACAGGATGTAAATTCCTCAGACAATGAATTCCTAAAGTTGACAGCTATGTGGAGTTTGGAGGGGGAGGGTGGCGATTATTCAACCAGATTACAGAGGCCAGCTGCATTCCAAAGGCTTTACATTTACACAGCATCTGGAAAAGTTTTAAGGCTTAAAGGAGAAAGGAATGGATGTTGACAAAGGCAGAATAATATACATTAAGTTCAAAGATAATACAAACAAACTCAAGCAACCAGTGACATTGCACATAAAGATGTCTTTAGTAAGAGTGGCCAAGGATGAGTTCTGCCCCACCCCTCATCATTTGACTGTCTAGACATTGGGTAGATGGAAAGGAAACTAACCAAATGTTCTAAACTAAACTTCTTTCTTCTGCACTATTGAATCTAGCTAAGATAACTCAATCTCTGCCTTAAACAGAAAATTTTTCTTTCCCTTCTCTTACTTCAGTGGATTATCAATTCCAGAGTTAATAGTTCCAGGTGAGAGAAATAATCCAGCACATAAACAAAAAGCAAAATCTTGGTACCCATGTGCTTCACCTATGTAGTTCTTCTTCGTGTATAAGCTTTGTTTTTCTGGAATTACCTACCTTCTGGTAACCCAGCTAGCTAGCTATGATAAAAAGTGTATCTCCATTAGCAGACCTCTCAGTCCAGATTCAACATTGGCATGTGTGAAGGTGAGGACTCATCTTAACTTTTTAAAATATTTGTTGATTTCCCCAAGGGAACTTTTGCAAGCCCTTAACAAAAGTCGCTTGGTTCTCTTCTGACTGGACCTTTAATGGTTATTAAAAGGACAGACGGACTGTTACAAAGTTCCATCCTTGGGCTAGCTTAAAGCTCCATTCCTAGGGTCACCATATCTAAAGTGCAAGGGTTGAAGTTTAATTCTGAAAAGGTAACTGGCATACAGGATATATTACAAAGGGAACAAACAAAAGTGTTATTAAATTAAATTGAAATAAAGTAAGAATATTGATGTGATGATTGTTTTACAAATCTATCTATGGACAACGGTTGTTGTTTAACTCTTCTAGATAGTGTCTAAGAGTGGAGAGCAAGGTAAAGATTTCAGATGAAAACTACCCCTAGAGGAAGACTTAGGCTTGACTTTCTTCCCTCTGTCAGTGTGGGCCTTCCTATAAGAATGTAATCACTCCTAAAGTCAATGCCAAAAAGGTAGAGATGTTCCCAATAGATGATGTCTACAATAAACACGTATGATCTTATTTTCTTCGGTATCTTCGCTTGGAACTTCATACACTTATCATGCCCATCTAAACCATGTGACTAGTTTAAATGCTCAGAGAAAACCCATTGTGTGCCAATTCTGTCTGTATAGTACCCAGGATTCTGAACTCCTAAAGGGAATGCACCTGGGTGATCTGCACAGGATACTTTTTACCCTCTGTCTTTGTATCATTGGTTTTGGGCTCCCTGAGGTCTAAGTCTGGCCCCACTGTTATATTAGTCTTGTGGTTGTTCCTATCTGTATTTACCACAGAAATGAAACTAGTGGTATATGTAACTATGTATGTACAAAAAAAAAGACTTGTGCCAAGGATGGTGACACATGCCTTTAATCCCAGCTCTTGGAAAGCAGAGGTAGGGGGATCTCTGTGAATTTGAGGCTACCCTGGTCTATAAAGCAAGTTCCAGGACAGAAAAACACTGCTCAAAGGGGGGGGGGGGGGGGGGGACTGACTTATGTTACAGTTTTGGCTCAAACGGCTGTAGAAGCTTTTTGAGTCGAAAGCTGATTAAGGAGACCTGCAGGCTGGAGACTAAAGAAAGAGTTATAGTTTGAGTTCAAGGGTAGTCTGCTAGCAAGCCCATCTTGCAAATGAAGCCTAAAAGTCTTCTAATGTTAGAATTTTCTCTGTCTCTTGGGGGTCAGGACTTTCTATTCCCCGGGCTGCCAGCGATTTGACTAGGCTCATCCACATCATCACTAGGGGTGATTTGTCTTATTCAGAGTACATCAATTTAAATGCTGATCTCATGCCAAAATAAATAAATAAATACATAAACATCCTCACAGAAACACAAAGAATGTCTGGCCAGCTATCTGAGCTCTATATTTTAGCCAAGTGGCACATCAAAGATACTACTTTCTTAATAATTTGGGGCAAGTTACTTAATCTCTTTGTGTCTTAGCATACTTGTCTATAAAACGGGAATAATTAAAGGATGATTATGTAACCCTCTGTGGGTTAAATGTGCAGGTAAAACAGGTCTATTTATAATTGATATGTTAAAATAGTGTCTGACACATAGCAAGAAGTTTCTTACAAGAGAACAGAAAGGAAATTTGAGATATTAAATCCATTCTGCAGTCCAGAGAAATGAATGCACTTGACCCAGTGACAGTAACTTGGTATGGGAAGAGATTCACAGTCTAATTTTCTAAGACTACAAATTCATGACTTCTGGAGGAAGCAACTCATGACTTCTGGAAGAAGCACCATCGTTGCTGCCTTTGGGGCGACTAGGCACAAACCTACCAAGAGAAATGTATTAGTTCTGAAATTTAGAATTCACTCGATTTTGGAGTTGTTCTTCAAAGAAGAACTTAGAAATTACTAGCATAGACATCTCTATCGGTGGTTATGTCTATGGGTGGATGATTGGAAAATGACTTTGGTACAGGTAAAGCCTCTCTTTTTTTATTTTTTATTTTGCTATTTTTTTTTTCAGAAGGTGTCTGCGTTCCTTCCCAAGCCCACTGAGGGCTTCTTTCCACGACGCAGTTCTCTCCATTGGGTGCAAAGAGTCGCGATTCTAGATGAACGCCTCTCAGGGTGAGTTCCGGTGAAACCACCTGGATCACATCCTCCTCCAGAGCTGGACGAAAAGACAGGTGAGTGGGCGTCTCTGTAATCACTGAATTTTAATTTCTCAGGGTAAGATTCAGGAAGCGACTTCTCTTTTTTTGTACATTTATTCACAGATTTTATGCCACAGAAGCTGGAGGGTCTCTGCACTGAGTTATCTGGATCTCCCTAATAAACACGGCATGGCAGAGCTGTAAAGCTGCGATGTGTCCATTAAGGTTTCTAGGTAGCTCCATCTCCACTTGTTTAATTAGGTTCCTTCTCCGATCATGCTAGCTGGAAACAGTTTGCTGCTTCTACATTAATGAAGTGTGGCTGTGCTTGCGGAGTGTTTCCTGGTTGGAGTTTCTGGGCTGCAGATTCTCATTAGCTCTGCCTTCTAGAAGGTTCCAGGAACAGCAATGCTTGCTCTTAATGCCGACTGTTCGCACCCGCAGTTGCTTACATTTAGTGCCACATTTGAGTCACCCGGTGTAAAAGCTTCCACTTTTAAAGCCCATTAAATCCCAACTGCTTTCTGGGCTGAAGTCATCTTCATCTTTAAGAAGTGGTTTAAGGAGTAAGGAGCTGAAGAGATGGCTCAGTGGCTAAGAGCCTTTGTCGCTCTTAGAGAGGACCCAGGTTTTGTTCCCAGCACCTACATGGCAGCTCACACGTGTCTTCAATTCTAGTTCTAGGAGTTCTGACATCCTTATCTGACTTCTGCCGGCATAAGACCTGCAAGTGGTATACATACATACACACACACACACACACACACACACACACACACACACACATACATGCAAAACACTCACAGAGAAACATAAGAATAAATCTTTCAAAAATAAAAAGAAAGAAAAGAAAACATTTAGGGAATGCATAGGCCACTCCGTGGGGAAAAGTATCTGCTTTGTAAGCTTGAGGGTCTGAGTCCCAGCACCAATGAAAAAGATCAAGCTACACCTGTAAACCAGCTGCTAGGGACCTGTCTCCTCTCTTGTTCTCCCTACATGTGGCTGAGTGCTGCGTTTCCAGTGTTGTAGCTCATTCCTCTCCATCTCTGAGAGTCACCTCCTTTACTCTTTTTACTAGGGGCACGACAGAGTGGACCAGCACATCCAGAGCCAGCACCCAGTCCCCAGCCTCTGGGTTTGAGTTCCCCACGTTTGAAAGTAAGAAGTTTGGCTTACAGCTGAAGGGTCATATTAATCCAATTACCTAGACAAAGAGATGGAGTGGGATTGCTGGCTATTTCATCTTGCTTCCTGAAAGAAAGTGAGTCAACAGTTCTCGTGCGAAAATTCTACAATCCTTTGAGAAAGTGAGAGACAATTTGAAGTGGGCAGAATCCACCTGGTTTATCTTGGGAAAATGAATGATTACTTCACGCCTCTCGCTCACACTCAAATTCAATAGGTGGATCCTGTTATGTTTCTATCCCCAGGTCCTTCATGTTGCCTCCCACTGTGGTCCCTTCTGGTCTGGATGATGTCTTTTATTCCCTTTTCATGAAACTTCTCTATTTCTAAGACACTTTAGATAAAATTTCAAAATAGCAGCAAAAGATCTCTAAGAAAGAATCTTTAAATCTCTAAAGCTCCAATAAATGCATGTCACCACTCACAAATAGCGACTGCTATACACTAAGTCTATTATTACATTGTCACATATACTAGTTTAGCTATTTCTCACTGCGGGCTCACAAAAGTAACTAACTTGTGTTTGGTTTTTATTGTTGTGTTTGTTTTTGCTGTGCAGTATGAGAAAGCGGGGGTTCTGTTTGGTTAAGTGGCTTGTGTGAGCTCACACAGCTAGTAAACTGAGTGGCTAGGATTTAACTTCAGTCTCTAGAGCCTCAGCAGCCATGGGTGAGTGCTGGTGTTCATCAGAGGTGTTATCCAAGGACACAGAGTAAACGGAAATCTGTCAGTGCCTGCCCTGCATAGCTAGACTTTAGCACAGGGGAATCACACCATCTCCATATCCGTGTAGAGCTGGCATGGCTCCTTGGCTGAAGCACAGAGATGAGGGAGAGGGAAGCCACCGATGAGGCTTTTACACACACTGCTCTGCATCCAATCTAGATTTTATTTATTCATTGGTGCTTTTCTAGGTCAATAGGAAAGTGAAGGGTATCCTCTCCTCCTGCAGCTGGAGGAGATAACTGTGCGATGGGCCTGTGGGTGGTCATTTAATGTTGCTTTCTGGGCTAAAATGATGTGGTTTCTTATGTTGTCTTCGGAACTAGCAATTATCGTTCCCTCTTTGACTGAAGTAGTTATTTTTGGTGAAAAGCTATTAAGTCTTTTGACTGAGAACGTTTTGGGTACCCTGTGGTTGGCTAGCTATGTTTAGATCCTCTACTCACTGACCTTGGATTAATTTCCTGGACTCTCTATTCCTCTCTTGTGAAGCTAAGGACAGAGTGGTGTGTCAATATCTAGAAATTACAATGAAGACACTTTAACAGCATTTGAATATCTAGACTGTCATTTCAGTTCTTTAATTCACATTTTAGCCCAGAAAAAAAAATCTTATTTATTTACAAGTAATTATTCCAATTACCACCCGTTTATTTTGTGCTTTGGACATTACATCATATACATAATGTATCTCAAATTGAGTTTCCTGACTATGTCTATGTTCTAATTAGCTGTCTCCATCCCAATTACGGTGTCTTGTCTGAAGCACTGAGCCTGAGGAGTGCTCCTGCTCCTCTCCTGTGGTCCTTGAGTGTCTCCACTCCACCTTAACATATAAATTTAATCAGCAGATACAATTTGTTAAACATTTCCCTATTTTGGTACGATTTTAGCTGTACTTTTCTATAAAGAAGACACTAAAAATTAAAAAAAAAAAAAAAAAAAAACTTAAACAAGGCTTTTAAGTTTTTTTAAGCCAGTGAAGACAGTTTACATCAAAAGATAATTATCCTCCCCAGTGTATAATCAGAGTCCAGGAAAGAACTAGATGATAAACATAAATGAGAAGTCTCTCTTTACCATCCACTTAAGCGGCACTCTGGGGTAATGTCAGCTCTCTAGTCACTCAGTAAAATATACTGCCTTGTATCATGTGCTAAGTGCTAACAGCTAGCCAGTCACCCTTTATGGTGGTTTGAAGGAAAATGTCTCCCATAGAATACTTGGGGCCAACTTGGTGGTGCTGTCTAGGGAAGCTTAGGAGGTATGGCCTTGTTGAAAAAGTACATCACCTGGGGTAAGGTAAGAAGGATTTGAGGTTTCAAAGCCACATGCTATCCCCAGGGCTTTCTCTCTGCTTCGTGCTTCCACTTCAAGATGGAAATTCTTACCTTCCAGCTCCTGCAGTCTGCTGCCATACCAACTGCCTGCTGCCATGGGGTCCCTGTCGTTATGCATTCTAGTAATAATACAATAATAATAATACAATAAGCACAAATAACTCCTTCTTCTCTAAGTTGTCTTGTCCATGATGTTTTATCACAGCAATAAAAAACTAAAACATCCTCTTATTAACCAATACCTTACACTTCAGGCCCACTGATTAGGCTGAGGTGTTTACTCCAGAGTGTCAGTACAACTTGTAATTGAAATAAAATGATACATGTTAAGAAAATATTGAGGCTATCAAGGGAAATATATATGTCCTATGGAAATTAAATTGATTTCTTTTCTTAAGATGCTATAATCATAAATTAATGAAAAGCCACTAATGAATTAGTATTGCCTGAAAAAATGGAGATACAACAAAATTGTCAGAAGACTTTACCCTCACAATGCTGCAAGGTTCTTACTCTAAACAATTCAGTACTGAGGAACATGGAAGATGGTACACACACATTATATTTGAGAAAGACTCAATAGACATCCTTTTGGTGGACTCATATTCACAGAAAAAGTATCTATATCAAAAGCTTGGAGATTTAATATATAGCTTTATAAGTTTTAAATAGAAATACCTATGAAAATATGAACTGCTATTTTAATTTCTCCTCTAACCATATTTTTGCAATTGATTGAGGACTGAACTACTCACTGGTCTTGCTAGCAATACATTCTGGGAAAAAAATATTTGCTGGTAATGTGCAAAAAGAAGACAATAGTTAGAGGGTTGTCTTAAAACATCGAGTGTGATTTTGTCACAGTACAAGAACAGAGCAACATTCTTCTTCAAGGGAAAGCAAACACACAGCTGATAGGAGGATTCAAAATTCAGGTTTAAGAGGCAAAATTCCACATAGAAGGCTAAAAAGAGGGAATCAAAACGAACAGACAGAGCTTGGAGAAGGTAAGATATGTGACAATAGGTACTAGGAGACAGTAAGCCAATTTTTAATCACAATTATGACATTAGGAAAGCAACACTTATCTGGGCAGTGGTGACACATGCCTTTAATCCCAGCACTTGGGAGACAGAGGCAGGCAGATTTCTGAGTTCGAGGTCAGCCTGGTCTACAGAGTGAGTTCCAGGACAGCCTGGACTACACAGATAAACCCTGAAAAGAAGGAGGAGGAGGAGGAAGAGGAAGAGGGGGAAGGAAGGAAGGAAGGAAGGAAGGAAGGAAGGAAGGAAGGAAGGAAGGAAGGAAGGAAGGCAGGCAAGCAACACTTTAGGTTGATTTTCTGACAGGGCACAGGGCATGACAGATCACTGGAGGTAAATGAAGTTTCTCTTGAGTACAAGTTCAGAGATTGGGACCTCTTTACCCAGAACACTCTGATAGGAAGAAATGAAGCTACGCATAACTTCTAAGGGGAGAGTACAACCTTGGGAAGAGATGCCATGGGAAGCTGGAAGGTTAGCACACTATTCCATTAGATCTGGCTCAGTCACAGGTAAAGATAGTAGTACCAGCCATGCCACTGGGATAGAGAGGGGTAATAGAAGAAGATGTGAGAAACACTTTTGCAAATAAATGCTAGTTCCGTTCCACAGATACCAAGTCTGTAATTCAGCCAAAACTGTCTTCTATATGGAATTTTCACTTCTTTTCAGAGAATCAAGCAAGATGCTTTTGCTTTTTATCAACATGTGGATATTATTAGAAAATAGTCATAAAGAACACAATATTTGGAGTAAAACAGGATTCTGTTCGAGTCCAGATGTAACATTTGCCAGCTAAATAACTTGAAACAAATTTCCTGAGCACTGGAAACATTTATAAAGATGCTGTAAAAAATAGGAAGTGTATCACCTAGCTCGTAAAGACCCAATCCCAGCTCCAAGGTATGCACTGAAAGCATTTCTCATACTGGCTATCACAAATGTCTACAAGCCTGATATGTCTGATTCATTAAATACTGTCTTTAAAATAATAAATCACAAAACTATAATAGTGTGGATTTTCCACTTCTTTGATTAAAAAAAAAACCCTGAATTAACTGTAGATTTAAAATAAAACATTAACACTCATGTTTCCAGGTCTTTGAGATATCAACATTTTTTTCATAAGAAAACTATAAATCATGATAATTCTCTAAGTGTCTGGCTCACTGTTCAACATTTATGGGTATAAAGACTCTGTAAATGAGGAATTACCGTGGCTTTGAAGCCAAGATCTGAACATCAGGACAGTGGCATACTTTGCCTTGAGTTTGCTCACCTATCCTCTGTGCAGTGGGTAGTGATGTCTTGGAAACACACACAGAAACAATGGGCATCCGTTCATAACCTTTCTCAATTGTTTATGAATTGTAATGCTCATTTACAATAGAATTTTGGCAAATCCTCTCCAGAAAACTTCTTATATATATATATAAAAGGTACAGAGTCTTCATTTGGCGCGACTCTTTAATATGTAGGTTTGTGTTTCCTGCCTTCTAGTTTCCTTAAAAAATATATAATGTTGTAGAGACACACACATACCCATTCATTAAGCACTTTGAAGCAGCTGTCTGTGATATTTTCAAACACAACATTATTTTACCAACATGGTTGGCAGTCTTAAGAGTCCCCTTCCCACTGAATTCTACCAATTGTTACTGGAGAAAGCAACTCAGAGTTCTCCCTCCCCTAAAAAAAAAATCTGTCTAGTGATAATTCTGGTACAGGCTAATTTTAATTAAGGGAAATTTGTGCTTTACCATCTTGTCATATGTAGATCTCTGTACATGGCTTGGAGAGACCCAGTCACTGGGGTAAGTACCTAGAACTGATTCCTTACAAAGCTTTGTGTACCTTTCCTACAAACTCTTTCTTAGACTCTTGGCCAACAGTTCAGTTAGTGTTGTAATGTAAACGTAGTAATGTTATTATTTACATTAATGATGTAAGTCCTTATGATCATTATTTCCATTGATTCTATTGATTACTTGAGCACAATCAATCCTAAGTCTTGCATGTGACAAATTTTAAAAATGTGTGAAGTTTCATATGTGGAATGCCTTGGATCAAAGCACCATTCAAGAACGCCTTATCACAAGTGCGAGTTGGCCGTGCCTTCTCCCTTTACAGTGGGAGTTGAAGGAAACACTAATGGTGAATGTTCCATCCTGAACACTCTGCCCCCTGCTCTCAGAGGGCACAGAATTTGCACCCAGCAAAGATGCCCTGTCAAAATGATTTAAAAGGAGGAAACAAAGTTGCTGGGGGGGAATTCTGGAGGGAATGTGTACTCCAGATCAAAAACTATTTTAAGAGGTCTTCTCGGGTGGCCTGTGTGGAGACATGCAACAGCCTAAGCTGCTGTTTTTCCAAGAGGTTAAGTTTCACAGAGAGGAAACAACAGCAAACAGCCTGCCAATTTACTCCGCAATGTCACAACTGGCTGACGACCTGTTCAAAGCAAAACCGCTCATTTCCAAATTCCTGGATCTGCCTTATGCTTAAACATTAAACACTTAAGAAATTTTAGAGCTTGCATGTCACATTTATGACTCCTGGGTAAATGGCTGTGTGCAAACTCACTCGTCTTTATCCCATAATTGAGCCTGGGGGTGAGGGTGCAGTGAGAGCCACTTTCAATTTAGCCTGCAACGCTAGGAACCACCATGAAGGAGTTAGGTCGGAACTAAATTTCAGTTCAGTTATCCACAATGTGGAAGGGTGCCCCTAAGTACAATTCCCAGATGCTTTTCCTGGAGAGAGAGGGTTCCTTTTCAGGTACCAAGAGCTGGTCTGGAACAGTGAGCTGACCCAAGCCCCTCTCACATCCCTGTCTGCCAGGGTGCAGTCCTGAAGTCTGGCAGTGACGATGTGGGGGACATAGTTCAGAATGTTGGAGAAGAGAAGAGGGGTTGCAGACAGGACTCATTCAGAGAAGATTGCAGGCTGTCGAGGAAGGCGAATGCAAACCTAGAGAACTAGCACCAAAGGCCACTTGATTCTGAGATTTAGAGAGGTAGAGCAGGGATTAACTATCTACACACTCAAACAGACCTGCCTTCTAGAAAGTGGACATTTTTTTCTGATTATTCAGGGTCTAGAAAACAGTCAGAAAATAAATTTTAAGTCTGATGACTTTTGTAAGACTGGACACATGAAAATGCTAATTTCATTGAAAGAGAGAGAGAGAGAGAGAGAGAGAGAGAGAGCAATGGAATGTAAATTCCAAGATGCGACCATACTTGTACATTAGCTGTCAGTGAAAAATGTGTGTGCATAGACTTCAAACATTCCGCTCCAAGCTACGTGTGTGTGTGTGTGTGTGTCCATATCTATCTGTTAGTCTGCCTGGCTGTTGTCCTCAGTAAAGGAAAAGCTATAAAATAACACTTTAAAGAAAGGAATAGTCCTAATCATAGCTATAATCTGACATTTCTATGACATCACTAGGTGGTCACTCGTAAATCTTATTCATCCAGAAGAACAAGCATGTGAAGCATGTGTGTTGATAGAGCACAAATTGAAAGCCTAATCGGTAACAGTGCTGGGCTCTTTCTTCTGTGAATTACAAAGCAATAACTAAGATTTACCGAGTGCTCCTCGCCCGCCTGCTTCTATACTAAGCACTTTACATAGATCACGACACTCAGTTCCTCCAAGATTTCTAACGATCCTATTATCAGCTCCCTTTCCAGATGCTCAAAGCTACCTTGCCTTCCAGTAATAATCACTTATATCATCTTATGGGATAAATGACGACTCTGGGTTTACCCAAGTTAGTTTAATAATGACTAATGTTATAATTACATTGGCAAATGGGAGATTGTGAGGGAGTTAAAGGAAGGAAAAAATGCCTGAGAAAATAACCCAGAATCCATGTGCTTTGGAAACAAGTAGCCTGGGGTAATCCCTCTCCCTGTCCCTGACCCTGTACCTGTCAATGTTCCTGTCCCTCTCCCTCTCTGAAAATGTGTTGTTCAACATCCTGCTTTGGCCCATCAAGAGCCAGGAATAAAGGCATGGTTTGACATCTCTGGCTTCTGTGACACTATTAATACTGGATCTTTATCAGGACTCCTCCCTGTTATCCTGTTGTTCACATGGGTCATGAAGATCCTGCAGTTTTAGAACAGCCAGACTGGCTCTTTTGTCATCCCAACTGTTCTCGGATGATATAGATTTTGGGGTGGGCCAACTGAGTGCCCTGGATCTGAGCCTGGGAGGTAGCTGAGCTGGTGAGCCCATCTGCTCCCCCTTATGCTCACCACTAAGGCTAGGTCTCCAGCAGTGCTCCAGCTAGGCCACCCAGTGCTGCCATCAGCAGGAGGCAGAGTCAGGGCTCCTGCTCTCCTGTCCTTAGCATTGGATCACCTGTACCCATGACCCCAGAGCCAGCTCCACTGTGCTGCCCAGTCCAGATTCAGGGCCCACGCTTCCTGAGTATTGCAACCAGCAAGTGGGCAGGGCCGGCTCTCCTGAGCTCCTGTCTTTGGGGTTGGCTTACCCATGTTGAATGTGCTGGCCAGATGAGATGTAGGGTCTGCTCTCCCAAGTGCTGCATCTGGCAGAGGACAGGGCCAGCTCACCTGCTATTCTGACCTGGGAGCCAGTTCTCCCAACTAGCACGGGTGGCGAGGGGAGGGGGATCTCATCCTTGAACCCGTGCCACCTCAACGCAGACAAGTGGCAGGGCCAGTTTTCATACGCTCTCACTGTTACAGGCCTGACTCTCATGGAGGCATTTTCTCAGGTGAAGTTCCCTCCTCCCAGATGATTTCAGCTTGTGTCAACTTGACATAAACCTAGCCAGCACAAGTAGTACGAAGACACTATTTTTCAAGGATTATGTTCTTCCTTCATGAGACCAAGTAGCTACTAGAAATACTAATTTAGGCCCTTGTTTGTAGCCAGATAAAATTAATTTGTGTTCTCTTCTTACAGTAAAGGAACCCTGAAGTTTTAGGGAAATAGTTTGTCAAGATAGCTTAAATTTTAGCTAACATTCACCCAGAATAATGAAGTAAGGCGACCCTGTAGCTAAGCCACAGGCTGTAGCTCATCATTTGCTCAGTTTAATTAAATGTCATCTCACGTGTCATTTCTTATGTAAAGAATCCCTATTCTGTTTTTTCAGAAAGAACTCCTAAAATATTACTTGAAAATTCCCTTCTGTGGGCCCTGAAAGAACTAACTTGATACGCTCAGGAATCTAGACCTCACCTACAAGTGAAAACTGGGGGTGGAGGGGGGTCTGTTTCCTTTGTAAGAACATCCTTACCTGAAGACAGGAAGGTGTGTTCACAAGGCCCATGACTCTCATGGTGGAGAAGGTGGGAGGCTCCTGGACAGTTCACTGTTAGATCTCTTTTCCCTCCCTTCCTCTTTCCAAAGACAAGGAAACCAACAAAACAAAACAAAACCTTTTTGTTTATTCTCTGGTAGTTTTATACACAGATACAATGTATTTAAGTGGTTTCCGCCTGCTGCCCTCAATTCCTCCCAGACCCAATTCCCACATTCTCCTCCCAAGTTCTTTCCTCCTTTTCTTCCTCTTCTTCCTACTCCTTTTCCTCATCCTCTTTTCCTCCTCCTTTTTCTTCTCTTCTTCCTCTTCTCTTTCTCTTCTACCTCTTCTTCTTTTTCCTTTCTTTTCTTTTTTGCTGAAGGAAACTGATTATCCTACCCCCAGTGTCCTGGTCAGTTTTATGTCAACTTGACACAGCCAGAGGTGTTTGAAAGAAGGGAACCTCAGTGTGTGTTTGTGTGTGTGTGTGTGTGTGTGTGTGTGTGTGTGTGTGTGTGTGTAACCATAAGATATAGTTGTAAGGCATTTGGTTTATTAATGATGGAGGAGGACCCAACCCATAGTGGGGTTCTGTCCCTGAGCTGGTAGACCTAGGTTCTGTAAGAAAGCACGCTGAGCAGGGCCATGGGAGTCCAGGTTCCTGCCATGTGTGCATTTCTGTCCTGACTTCCTTCAATGATGAACAATGATATGGAAATGTAAGTTAAATAAACCCTTTTCTCCCCAACTTGGTGTTGGTCATAACATTTCATCATGGCAATAGACGTCCTAAGAAGGACACCCAGCAAGCATCAACTGGCCATAACTTCTTAGATAGGGTTAGAATCCACTCCACATGCTAGAGGATTGACTGGCTTGTTCTTGTGCTACACTTAACACCAGCAGCATCTGCTGAGAGTTTTATAACCACAATGGCATAGCTGTCTAGAAGACACCAACATTCTTCCCCACCTTCTGGCAATCTTTCTATCCACTGATCCCAGATGGTACCTGAGCCAGGACTGGGTGCTTCACAGTCTTTTATTTTTTGCAATTTGACTGGATTTCTCACTCTTTTATTGAAGAACCTGCCTTACCATGTGCCTGAAGAGTTCAACAAGTAACCTTTACTATGTGTCCATAGTTACTAGAATAAGGGTTAACTCTTGAACCAATGTGCTTGGAATCACTGGTAAGCTGTAAGGAAGACTGCATTGGGCATTAAAAAGCAAGAGAAAAGAAGTGCATTCATTAATAAAGATGAATTTTCTAGGGGCTGGAGAGATGGCTCACTGTTTAAGAGCATTCACTTCTCTTCCAGAGGTCCTGAGTTCAATTCCCAGTAACCACATGGTGGCTCACAACCATCTGTAATGGGATCCAATGCCTTCTTCTTGTGTGTCTGAAGAGAGCAACAGTGTACTAATGTAAATAAAACAACTAAACTTTGAAACATGAACTTTCTGTCTCCATTTGAAACTAAAATATGTAGGTATGCAGAGAAAAATGCAGGTGCGCATATAGAGGAAAATCTAAGTCTCTAGAAAACACAGTCACGCTGTATAAGTCAAGCAAAAAGAAGTTCAGTATCACTACCAGTGTCCCCAAAGTATACAAAATAATAAGAATTTATGGATGAAGGACTCTCCACTTTCTTTTTTCCCCAGACACAGTACAGTACACGCTAAGTAATGGTAATAATTGATATTTTCCATGGTCAGCAGTAGAATCTAAAGTCATTAGCAGGTATTTGGCAACATAAGGCAGAGAAGCTTAGCTACAAGGCAGCAGATGGAAGGGGAGGAAAATGAGTTCTCCAACATGACTCCCAGAGTCGCTGACACACTAGAGAAAAGACATGGTCATGTCTGACCAGGAGCCAAGACAATCTGAGAACAACACATGGAGAGACGCATCCAGCCCTCCAGTTGGAAAAGTGGCAACCGATGCTTCTTGGCACATCCCATCCTATTAACTTTTAGCTCATGTAGTAAAGGTTTCCTTTCTCTTTCCTTTCAACAATTCCTGCTCAAGCCAGAGGAGGCAAAAAAGTACACCCACTAGAGCACGAAGTCGGGTGATGCCGTCTTTGGATCACCGATGCTGGAAGCAGGATATTACTATTTTCACACCACTTTAAATTTCACGTCAGTCATTCATTGTCACTCAGTCAGATATAACCAGTTCGGAAAATAAAAGTGACTCCTGAGCATAAGTCATGTGTGCTCACAGAATCAACCAGATCAGAGCTTTGCCTTCAGAGACTTTGAGAAGGAACGGGTGTATGTACATCGTGGAGCACAGAGCTACAGCATGTCTAGGCCTCCTTCCGGGTTGCTCCTGCTGCCTCTGGCCTCAGAAACAGACTGATGGCGGGGCTTCCTCTGTGTGTTTGGCCTAGCAGCAGACACTGTGTTAAAGGAGTAACATCTCTGCACAATCTTGCAGGGTGGCCTTATCAGAGTCTTACAGATAATGCACTGCAAGATCAGAGAAGTAATGAAATTGTTCAGAAAGAGCAAGAATGACAAATGTAGAGTCAGACAGTCCTACTAGCCAGCTTCAAAACGCAACAAGCCCATGACCGTTAGCAGCCAATAGGAGCTGGGAGAGCTAAGGAAGTGGCTTTCCCCCTAGTTTCCAGAAAGAAGGGCGGTGTCAACTCCTTGATTTTAGCCCCAAGCTACCTGTGTTCGATATCTGAATTATGAAATGGAATGATGAGACACTTGCAATTTTACTTCATAGCAGAAGAGAAAGAAGAAGGGAGAGCAAGAGAGAGACTCAGAAGGCTGAAATTGGAACCTAGATCTGGCTTCTCAACTCAGTATCTGTAGTTCTGATGATGGTTATAACAGAAGCAGGGTGACTTAGATTAGGGGATATGGCTAAACAGAAGTGTTTTAAAAGTAGATGCCAATATTCATATATTAGACACTTAACCATAAGTCTCTTTGGTAGGAAATTATTTTAACACTTATAACCTAAAACAATATGTACTATATTAACTATGAAAAAAACCCATAATCCTGAACCATACTTGTTACATTCTTTACACTCTAGTTCAAGTTTCTAACCTCTCTGCCTCTGTCCTCTCCCCTCCCCCATGTGTATTTGTATGTGCATGTGTCAGTGTGTATGAATGTGCATGAACACAAGTGCATATGGAGGTCATAGGTCAGTGTCAGGTGCCCTTCTCCATCACTCTCACCTTAGTTTTTGAGACAGGGTCTATCATTGACTTGGAGCTCACCGATTTGGCAAGGCCAAGGATCCCCCTGTCTCCACTTTCCTTCCCAGTGCCAGGATTAGATCTGTGAGCCTCCACACCCAGCTTTTTATCATGGGCGCTGGGATCCAACTCAGATCTGCGTGGCTTTGCTGCAAGCACTTGAGAGAAGGAGCCTTCTCTCCAGTCCTTCTAATTTCTCTTAAAGTCATCTTAAGAGAAGATGTAGTTTTGAATTAAATTTTGCTTATAGAGATATTAATGTCAATATTATGTATGTAGATACTAAAATCAATAAGATGGATTTAGCCAACAAGTGCTTAGGAAGGAGAAAAGTTTTTATAATACTAAGAATGAGTAATTTGTTATTTTTTTTAAATCAGCAAATTGTCTACCCCATATATTTAACTGGGCGTGTTGCTGTCTTTTTAACCAGGTTGCATAAGAATGCCTATCCAGGACAAAACCTATAACTGGAGACACTTGACCCTGTGTCTAAGGCTACATTTTGAAATTTCTTTTTCTCTTGCATATAGGATTATATGCCCTTTTGACTTGCTTCTTCCAGAACTTCGATTAAAATAATCTTGTCCGTGTTTGATAAATGCTCTGTGAAGTGCCAATCTCACGCATGAAGTAACCTTGTAGAATGAAAAGAAAATGACTTTTCTCACAAAAATACCTGGTAGAGCAAAACAAAGTTTTAAAGTCTAGTTATGCAGTTCTGAAAAAAAAAAGTGGTTGTCAACCCAGGGTTCACTGACATAGACTAATCTGGTGCTTCATAAAAGGGGAGCATTTAGTCAGTATTTTCTAAACTCCACCTTGGAAATCAATGAATTTCCCTGAGAAATCAAAAAACACTTTCAAAACTATACACACATATTATCTCATGATGCAGTAATAGTAATATATATATATATATATATATATATATATATATATATATATATATGGTGATAATCTATGACAAGTGGCCAAGGCTACACTAAAGTGATGTCATCATCATTTCGCTTGACATCTCTCAGAATCCAGGTTTTAAACAGGAGAGTGGCTTCCCTAGCTATTTGAGCCTATGCCCACCTAGTAGAATGAAATGGAGTATTGTCAGTTGCTCAGTTTATGTACAAAATATAGATTTTTTGAATGGCTAATTTATAGTAAAAGTTGATGGCTGACATCAATAAGACTGGTTAAACTTTTGTGTTAACACAATCGACCATACAATTGCTCACAGCATTAGCAAGGGCTGGCTGACACCGTTTGGGCAATTTGCCAACAGAAATTGAAGACATAACTATTGACATAGTTTAAAGTAATTTTAAAATAACTACATACAAACGCCCATTTTGAAGACAAGATGGATTGGAACACAGTAATTCACTTTATAAGTGATAGTTCTTGTTTTCGTAAATAGTGCTATTCTGCGGTCTACAACAAATTGGCTGCAGTCACAGACATGTTTTTCATGTATAAATTAGAAAGAATGGCAAAAGTATTAAGAATATATTAGTAACAACCCTTATAAAAAGAGTTTTGCTTTAGTAGTTTCCTAAAAAGATGAAGATGTAATTGTCTTCTGGTAACTCTGTGATTCAGTGATGACTCTGATCTTACCCTTAGGGGATGAAAGAATAAACAATGTATTGCTATTGTCTGCGGTAATAATAGGAGGTAAGGGCAAACTATAACATAAAATCAGGTAATATACCTTATGTGTTTGTAGAAATAATTTCTGCCAGATCGAAAGCAGTTCCTTTCTTACCTCAAGCAGAAGGGTGGGGTTCTTGGGATGTGACAACATGATTATTGCCTTCCGATGGTGACATCTCATTGCTCACACACGAGAGATGGGAACTCTATGTGCTCAAAGTATTTCCTCTGACCCACTGAAGTGTGATCAAACTGAAGGTACTTATTCTTCTACTTCCTGTTGACGCCGTGTGTTTACAAAGGCAGTATCAGAATATACACAAATGCAGTGCTATAGAGAATATCTACAGAGACAATCTTGTCTATAGAGTTGAATTTTCTTTCCTATTGTATCCATTGCTATTTCCATGCCCAGAATAGACACTTTTGAGATTCTGTTATCATTATCATTCTTATACACTAATTTGTCCTCAGTCATCCTTCCACACTAACAAACCCTTCACATGCTAACATGATTATTTACTTTATTTTACCACTGCTTATTACTCATATCTTTAGAGACCAGGTCTCACCATGTAGCTCAGTTGTGTAGGACAGGTTGAACTTCATCTTGAAATTGACCTGCCTCAGTCTCCTGAGGGCTGGGAATAGAGGCATGCACCATACTGCCTAGCTTCTTACTTGTGTTGTACTAAGTAAATAAAAGGAATGAAGTCATGTTAAGCACAGAACATATAATTTCTGGCACCTTAATAATGGAAAGCATAACACAAAATGATGTTTGGGGAGATGTTATTATTTTGTGCTAAAAACACTTCTAGCATAGCACCTATTCCCTTGATCCAATTTGAAACCTTAGCAACTGGCAAATGCCAGAGAACATTAAGAAAGGAGAAAAACAACACTGAATTGACCTGCCCTATGTAAAGAAGAAAAATATAGGAATGAAAAGTTCAAATACACCTGGAAGACAATAGCTATTTTAAAATCTAAAACAGTACATGTAGGAAAAGCAATGGCACAAGTTTAGAGCTAAAATTATATTATTTATGGACCAATTATGGTGAGTATTGGCATTGCTCAGCCTTACCATAGGCTGCAAATACTCTCATCCATCCACTAGTCTTTCAGGGTTTTTACTTTTACAAAAAGAAAGAGAGAGAGAGAGAGAGAGAGAGAGAGAGAGAGAGAGAGAGAGAGAGAGAGGGAGGGAGAGGAAATAAACTGGCCATGAGTGCTTGATAGTATTTCTGAGACTCAAAATTCTAATTTATTCCATTTCTATTCAACTTTCATTTGTCTTTTCTCATGAAGCATCTAAGAACAGATTAAGCAAAATTGAACTAATTTATATCCCACCCCAGGAAATGGAATTTTTTTCAACTTCCAGAATTTCTAAACTAAACCTTCCCTTTTAATGAAATATTCCATGCAGGTCAAGATTTCAGGATATAGGATGTACAATCCTATATTAAAATATTTCACATAACTGTCACATAAAGTTTCAGAATTTCAAAAACACATATGGAGATAAACAAGTATTTGCCCTCTAGAAACAGAATTCACTTGAGGTGGGACAGCTTTCTTACATGGTGAATATGTGTATGCGTTTGGGTTTTAGTTTTATAAAGATGTAAATCTGAAACAAGTTTGGCAACTTCTCTTTCTCATTCTCTCTTGCTCCCACTCTCCTTGTGGATTCAATGTACTGTCCTAGGCCAGTCAGTCTCTAATTCCTCACACTGGATTTGTGCCCCTAACTTTTCCAGTCCCATTTGTAAAGGAGTCACAGTTTTTTCCAAATTGTTGCTCTAAGAATCTAAGAATATTGGCATTTTTAGTGCTGAAGTAGCAAGCAATTCTGTCTACATTGTGCCTCCTAGAGAGGAAACACATAGAGACTCTAAGCTATCTATAAAAGCAATGCATTCCAGCCATGATGCCGGGCTGTCTTCCATGTACATGCTTATTCATGTATGCAAGCCATTTCTACTTAATTTCAATGATCTGCGGGCTCTTACAGAGTCAGAAGAGTCTCTAGCATGTATGCTTCTGTGGGCCCTGAAGGGGATGGGAACTTCACGGGAAGACCAACAGAGTCAAATACCCTTGACCCTTGAGGCTCTCAGAGACTGAACCATCAACGAAGAACATACACAGGCTGAGCCTAGGCCTCCCGTACATAAGTAGCAGATGTGCAGCTTGGTCTTCATGTGGGTCCTGAACAACTGGAATGGGGGCTATCTCAAAAGCTGTCGGCTGTATGTGGGATATGTTCGTGTAGCTGGATGGCTTGTCAGGCCTCAACAGGAAAGGAAGTGCCTAACCTTTCAGAGTCTTGTTGTGCCAGAGTTGGGGGATACCCAAGAAGCCCTCTACCTGCTGAGAGGAAAGGGTAGGGGAAGGGGGGAAGGATTGTGCATTGGGATGGGGGAGGATGACTGGGAGAAGGGCAGTGAGAGAGATGCAATGTGAAAGTAAAAAAAAAAATTAAACTAAAATCTTTTTCATGCATGTATACATTGTTCCGTAATATGTCCAAATTCCTTCACAACAATTATTCTGAATTGACTTTCAAACTTGTGGGGTTTCATAAGAGTCTTTGTACATCCTTAGTATTGGTTAGCTACTGGAACAGTCCCAGAAGGAGGATAATTCTCAGTGCTTGTGAGGAACTCCAAGAAAAGAAGACAAGGGTCTTGTGATCTCAGCCTCTTCAAAAACACAGAATTGTTCTTGCTATGTATTTTGTTCTCCTCTCAAGTGTGCTAGATAGGAGTGATGTTACTTCAGATTTTCCTTTCAATTGACTATTGTCACATGTTTATATGCCTTTACGGAAAAAAACATGTTTTTGTCACGTGCAATGTGCAGCTTGTCAGCCATGTGCAGATTGACCTTGTAATTGTGGAACATCTATTGTAACACATATCCCGAGACTCAAGGGATATCAGGGAAGAGGGGACAGGAAAGAATATGTGTTGGAGATGAGACCTATTTGAACACTTTTCGTCCCAGTATTATTCCCCATCACCACTTTCACTTTGCCCATATTCTATACCTCTTCCTAAATAGCTCCTTCCTCCCCCCGTTTCCTAGATTCTACATGAACTTCAGGCTAAACACACAAAAGATCTGAAACTAGGACACACGTGTGAGAAAGAGCATGTGGCCTTTGTCCTTGGAGCCTGGGTGACCTCATTCAGTATAATATTTCCAGTTCTACTCACTTACGTGAAAACCCCATGTTTTCATATTTCTATGTAGCTGAGTCATTTTCCATTGAATTTCTGTGTCACAGTTTTATTATCCACTCATCCACTGAGAGATAGCCACGCTGATTCCATTTCTATCAGTTCCAAATAGGCAAGTATTGAACATGATGTGCAGGTGTCTCTGTAACAGAGTCCACACTCCTTTGGGCCAATTAATTTTTTTAATCAAAACAAGTTTTGTTCTTGGTTCAAGGATACCGGTTTGACTTGCGAGTGGCCTACCCCTCACTCCCTCACAAAAGCAGACACACTTATTTTATCCTCACTGTTTCTTCTAGTTTGAAGCAAAACGATTGCAGTTGTTCATGTCCTTTCTGGAAAGCATCGTGTACTCTTTATTGACAGTTTTCCTTTTCTCTTTTCTTTCATTCTCCCCTTGGGAAAAACCTGACATTATTCTGAAATTACAGTTATCTTTCTTAATGCTTATTCCTAAGTTGCCTTCTTTCTTTTGCTCTGATTTGTAAGATTTGTCCTCATCTTGATCAAGCTTCCTGCTACTTTTTAACTTTATGTTAACCTATTTTTTTAATCATAAGGATTATGCTGTTTTGCTCAGCATGGTCTTTCTTGAATAGTGATGTTCTTGTGTGTCTCTGAGGAGAGTGTTCCTTTTGTTTGTTTGAGATAAGGTCTCATCATGTAGCTTTAAGCAGGCCTGGAACTAACTATATAAACCAGGCTGGCCTTGAGCTTTCCAAGTGCTGGAACTAAAGGCAGTGTATTATGAGCCATTATAGCTGGTTCATAATATTAATTCTTAAATATTTACTTATCTCCACATTGGCTTTTTTTCTAGGTTCTTTCTTTTTATTGATAATTTCTTTTATGTTTTCTCCATTATATTTAATGATTACTGATTGAAAATTGAATAGTAAGTGTTAAGTTCTTAAGAGGAAGTGGTTGGTTAGTGTAATTTTGGCTATTTTATGGGTTCTGCTTTCATGCACCCTTCTTCATCCTTCTCCCACTCTTTCAACCCCCTAACACTAGGAAGGAGAGATTCCTGAATAAAGTCCGGAGTAGGAGAAGGGGCAATGATATAATTAGACTACTTCCTGTTTATTTGGGGCATTGAGTTTCTTGGGCTAAGTTTAATCTTCACCATCAGGGTTCCTAATTTCTTTTCCTTGTTTATTCTTTGTGCATGACTACTGAACAAACTACAACCTACAGCAACCAACAGTCTACTAACAACCAGCAACCCATCTACAGCCAACAGCCAACCTTGCCTCTTAGGGACCTAGACTTTATATAACCTCTGAATAGTTCCCAGAATTCCAAACTTCACAGAAACTATTTGCAGCTGGCAAAACTCTACCCTTCCAGAGCATGAGGCAAATCATAGTCACTTCCTGAAAAGCAGCCCCATATCCTCACACCTAGTATTAAAATAAAATATATTCCCATAATTTCTATGTTTTCAAAAAAAAAAAAAACCACAATTAGAATTTTTGGTTTTCTAATTGTTGAATGTTAATAAGCTAATGGATTTTACCACTATAATCTGCTGGGGTGGGCGTCCATGGTAAAGAGATCTCCAGCAGTTAGCGTCTCTAGCTATGTTCATCCCTATAGGCTTTTATCTGCAGACTTTAGTCCTCTTGTCTCATAGCTGTAGTTTATGATCCTAGTTGCCACCATCCTAAGGGTTTTGTGAGAGTCAAGATGTTGAGTATCTTCATTTAGTATAAAGTTTAACTACTTCCCTGTTCTCAGCAGAGGCTATCTTTGCATCTTAGTGTCTTTGGTGTACACACTTGGTAAGCTGTTCAAACGCTTCTGTCTCCTTTAGGCTTCATCTCGAGGAGTTGTTACCAGCTGGGTATGTTAGTTAACAAGCTTCTGTAAGGACCCAATTTCTCTTTTAATAGATTTTCTACTTTCTTGTCTTCTCTTCCTTCTGCTTTCTTGGATAACTTAGATGAAATTCATAAACCTTTTCTGGCTTTCTATACCAAACAACCTTTTCTCCTACAGTATTTAGTCATGAGGAGACTTCTTTGAATGTTTCTCTTGTTTGCTTTAATCAGCCAAGTCAGTTATAGCTTAAGTATCTGCTTCCTTGCTTCTAGTGCACACTGATGGGTCCCGTTTGCCTCCTCCAGGGCTTATTCATTGTTGTGTTTACTCTGAGGAGAAAAAAACAAAACAGAAGGAAAAACTCTATCCTTTTCTCTCCTACCTAGTGTTAGAGGGTTGAAAGAGTGGGAGAAGGGTGAAGAAGGGTGCAAGAAAGAAGAACCCTTAAAGCAGCCAAAAGTCTGATTACACTAATCAACCACTTCCTCTTACGATGTGTAAAATTTGCCAAAATTGGTAGTTAAATGCTCTGTCTATGATCATCTCTAGGCTACCAATACTTTGATGATGGCTTAAAATGGTCCTGGTATTTAACCATGCTATCTTCATAGAAGGTAAAATCTGGCTGCAGCTCAACCCTGATAGAGCGATTTTACTCCTTTTAGTGGTGATGGATAAAATTAAGATAGAGTTAGAAATTCCCTTGCTGTACTTAACTGAGAGGCTTAATTTCTTATTCATCTAGTTTGTACAAATGAAGAACACAGTAAGAAAATTACTCACTTGAGTGGAGTAAGTTGGAACACAGGGAATTATCTGCCTCAAACCATAATGAATTCTTTTTCCTTCTTCAGTGTCCCATCAGACGTTTTTTAAAATGATCAGAATATGGTAGTTACTTTTCTCATTGTTGTGACAGATGCCTATAATTGTAAGCTTTTCCATCCATACCCCACTTCCAGAATAATAACTTGGTAGGTTATTATTTATTAAAAAGTGCCTCGGCCACAAACTAGGCCGGTTCCCACTAGTTCATAACTTACGTCCAACTTTTTCCAAATCTGGCTGGGAATCTCCTGAGACTATTTCCCAGCATTCCTCTTTCTGTGTCGGATGTCCCACCTTCTAATCCTGTGTATTGGCCCTCAGATTTTTATTGACAGATGATGCCTATACACAGTGCACAAGAGATTATCCCTACAGATGACTGTATTCATTGCTGATCAAAATAGACCATTACTGCCAGCTTAAGATGGAGTCCCCTCCTCATCCTAACCTCCACCAGGCTGTAGACTCTATGAGAGCTTGTTTGGCTGAATAGAGAAAGAACAGATATTCCTCATGGATGCCTCTTATTAACACTCTCTTTCCAAATGAAGGTCTTCCAAGTATGTTTCTCTATGATGAGTGTCTATTTTTCTTGCCTTCAAGACTTTTTCCTTTTGTCTTAGCACAGAGTACATGATTTCTGGTTAATGTTTCTGACTCTTCAGCAACTGTAGTCACTTTGTCTGCGATTTCCTTGACTGCATCTTTAACTCTATCCACCCATATCTTTCAACTCTTTCTGGTCCACTTTTTCCACTTTCCATTCTCTCTAGAGATCTGTGTAAAAGCAGCAAATAATGACCGTGCCACAGCCAGGGAACTATGCTGCATTTTTATTTCCTACACACACACACACACACACACACACACACACACACACACACCTTACTTTTAAAGTTGGTCTCAATCAAATTTGCAGGATACAGGTAGAAGGTAGCCAGATTCTTTCTGGAATATAATGTGAGTGACCTCCTGCCTGGTAAAGTCCTTGTTCCCTCAGCAACTCATGAGCCTGGCCTTCACTGTCCACATGTCTATCCATATTATGATTTTTCTTGACTCTTAGCATAGTGACCCATTCAGCATTTACAGAAATCTAAGACTTACTTCTTCAGCCTATGGCTCCAAAGTCTTTCCTATTCCTCCTGAAAATTAGTTCCAAAGGCCTGCAGATGGCACAATCAGGTGAGCAATAAGACTCACCCTTCCATTTATCCTGCTGGTTATCTTTGTCACTGGTGTGACAACATACTGGACAGAAACAAGAATCGTTTGGTTCATGGATTCAGGCAACCAATGTAGAGAAGTCATGAGTTCATGGCATAGGGAGTTCAAAGCAGGTTCTTGGCATAATGACAGATCTGCAAGTACAGAACTCAGTCCAGAGCCAGAAGCGAATGGAATTTTTGAGCCTGCCTTTCATGACTCACCTCTGCCAGCGAGATGACATGTGCTAGAGGTTCCAGAATCCATCCAGGGACCAAGAGTTCAAACACATGAACCTGTTGGGGGTATTTCAGACTCAAATCCTAACAGGGTTTCTTCCCTTTTGGTCCTCCTCTCTTTGCATACACAAGCGCTTCCCTTGAAACGATGATGTGGTGTTTAAAAGAAACATGAAAGCGATTCATTCCCTTTAAAGATAAGCCTTGAACTGGAACTATTTACTGAGGAGGATGTGGTTTGAAACAGTGAACAGCTATTCTGGGCTGTAGTATCCCAGAGATAATGCACATCTTGGGGGCATGGGGAAAAGATAAGTTCAAACATGGAAATAATATTTCCTCTCACATTAGCCACTTTTCACTCAGAGAAGTAGAAGTCAGAGGACATCAGAGCAATAAAAAGTATCGTTCTCTTTCTGAGTGGACTGAGAAATACTGTTTCTAAGGAATCTTAAGAAAAACCTGAGAGACAGTGCAGGCTGCCAGGTGGGGCTGCACCTTAAGCAGGGTGAGGATTTTCCTAGATGAACGCAGAACCAACTGTCCCCAGAAAGGGAATTAGGGCTCAGTAGTTACTATGCTTAGCTCAGGATGGAATGAATAATTTAAGCTTGTCCTCTTTATAATTTTTTTCTCGGAAATAGCTTGCCACATGTACACAAAATATAGAAGGGAGTTCTGAAAGAAAGGTTCACTCTGTAACACCAGAGCGGAAGGGACTCTTAGTACTCTCCTTTTTACAGCCGGTATCCAAAGGTGCCAAGGCCACTCTTCGATAAGGGACCAAAAAGACTCAGCGTTCCCACCTCATGCTTGGAGATTTCAGGCCTCAAGATTTCCCCCAAGTGAGTGGAACAGAAATGTTTACATTCCACATGTGGCTCAGATGGAAAGAATGTTGATCCTTTCAAGCACTGAGTTCACTGTGATACCAGCACACTTTTTTTTTCTTTTGCAAGGTTTTATCATGTGAAATTAATAAAATTCCTGGTTTTAGGGGATGCAGACTTGGTTTTGTTTATACCAGGATTTCTGTCTCTGCTCATCACAAGACCTTGCTTGAGTAATATGCTTGATTGAAGAATATAGCATTTGGCCATCCTCTATCCTGTATTTAAAATACAGACAGTATGAACAATAACTACAACAACAATACTAGTTTTTAAAAGGATACTGAGAACCCAGCAAGAAAGAAAGCAAAACAAAACATTGCAGCTTCAGTAATTGTTATTTCATGTGAACATTTTTTTTTTCATTATATTATGATGCCTTTTTTTTCTCTCCAACTAAATGTTTGAAACAGAATGCAGGTTGGACACCAGCCATATCTTAGAGCTTGCTGTCATGTGTACTATGCTAGGAAAATCTGTTTTGCTTTATTTTGTATGATGTCATACTACATCAAAATGTAGCTTTTCTCCTGAGGGATTCCATGAGTGAGGTGACAAAATGCACGCATGGCTCTAGTTAACTTCGGAAGAATGACAGCAGTAAGAAATCATGTAGGTGAGAAAGACAAAGATCTTCTGTGAACTTAAAAACTACCCAGAGGTATGGAGAGCCGATGTGAGTTTTTATGGCTCTTAGAACTGATCTCTTAGGAAGGTCTGACCATCACCAGGCAAGGAAAAATCTCAATCCTACATCTGGGAGGAGACTCTACAGTGAATGAATGTAAATATGGCTAGACACTCAAATCGAAGAAGTCCATCTTCAGTGTATATTTCTCTCTAATAGTCATTGTCTACATGCTTTGGATACTGAGCTAGTCTGATGGACTCCCTACCAAAGATTGGGAGAATACTGGCTATTCATTTTACTTAAACACAGGCTGACAGACATGGCCATCCTTCTGGAGACTGCCCTTTTGTACTTGATGAGTCATGATATTCTTGGTGACTTAAAACTATCACAAACAAGTAGAAGATGTTTCATCATGATCAGACTCTAATGGAGAAGATGGAGATTTTCATAGCTAAGTAAAGGACACAAGATGGTGGGCATGTGGCCTTGTGACCAATCAGGGAACTTTGATTTCCCAGGTGAAAAATGTACAAATACATTTTTGAAATCAAATCAATCTATATAAAACACAAATGGATTTCATGGCCTGTTGCATTCAAAATAGTACCACTGACAGGGGTGAGGGAGAGCAAGGCCAGGATGATCAGCTGGTACTCTCTGATAGTTTGATAGGAGTCAGAAGCTGTGGTATGCTGTTGTGCAGAAAGGTCCCTACAGATAACAGCAATGAACTGCATATTTCAAAAACCTAGGAAAGATAATTTTTTTGGCTATCATCATAAAGGAATGAAAACCTTATGACTATTTAAACTTTATACAACATATGCATCTATCAAAATATCACACAATATATTATTAATAGGTACAATTCTTATTTTTATGGACCTGTTAAAACTTTAATTTGTATTTATTATTCAATGCCAGAGAAATTCAAATAAAGTAGAAAGACAGATATGTCTAGATCTTTTTGACTATTTTTATTTTTTTGAGATGATCTTAAAGGCCTAGGTTGGCCTCAACTTGCTTATGTAGCCAATAATGACCTTGAATTTCTAATTTTCCGGCCTCCACTTCCATCCTGTTGGGATTACAGGGATTCACTACCATGCTTGATTTATGGAGTACTGCAAATTAAAGCTAGGATTTTGTGCGTGCTGGGCAAGCATTGGGCTACCTGAGCTACGTCTCCCGCCAGCCTTGGGTTGTCTTGTTTTGTTCTGTTTGTGTTTTCACTGTGGCACTCTGAGTAGGCCTTCAGGAATGAGAAGGAAGAACGGGAGCTGAATGTGCACTACTACACGTGAGACACTCTCGCTGATGAGGAATTCCACAGCCAGACTCTTAGGAGGATACTGTCAACAGAGTGCTGAAGGATTACCTGCTGACTCCCTAAGTTGGTCATGAGCAAACTTGTAAATTCTTTCTGCGTACTGTCTTGCTTGCTTTTTCCATTGTTGTATAAAATAGTATGACAAAAGCAACTTCAGGGGAAGGGTTTATTTCGGCTCATAGTTCAAGGTACAGCTATTGCAGTGAAGTCACAGTGGCAGGCGCTTGACCGAGCTGCTCCTATCGCATCCGCTGTAAGGAAGGAGAAAGAGACAGATTTATGATTGGTTCTTTGTCTCCATTTACTATAGCCCAGAATCTTCTGCCCATGGAATGGTGCCACCCACTGTGGGCAGGTCTTTTTGCCTCATCTGAAACAAGAAAATCTACGAACATACTAAAGGTCCATCTTCTAGATGTTTCTAGACTCTGGTGACTTAAAAATTAAGACTAACAATTACTAATATGTGTTTGTGTTAAGATCATTAAACTCCAAAATTAGATCTCATTCTTTCTTACCTCCTTTTTCTGGAGCTTACTTCTATTGTTCTGGACAATATTCTACTGTAGTCCTGCAGGGGTATCTGTCCTGCTGCTCACTTGACTATAATGTTAACCATTTGGTCTGCTTCAGATCATATCCTAAAGGCATTTGTAAATGCACTGGTCTTTATAATTAGATCCTTTCCTCTCCAAGGAAAGAAGTCACACAATGAGACAGAAGTTCCTTGGAAGCATGTTAATGTAAATTTCTTTCCTATTTAATAACTACTTTTATTCTCCTTCTCTTCTTCCTTTCTTCTTTCATCTTCTCTCTCTTCCCCCTCTTTCTCTCTCTCTCATGCACACATACACACGTAAACACACACACATACATATATATGTATGTATATGCATATATATACGGAAGCAGAAAAAATAAAAATAATGTTGCATCTTGATTATACTAAAGTTGGCAATGCTCTGTTTTATTGATGTTTTGTGACTACATCCAGATGTGCCAAGTTTGGCTGCCATTGATTGGAAGGAAGAAGCTCCATCAAACAAGAATCAGGTCATAAGTTAGCATTTAGCTACAGGCTCAAAGTAGATTTTGCCCTATTAATACTGATCACTTGAGATGCTGTTCCAGGGCATTGAGAGCAGGGACACCATAGACAGATGGTTAACTTTGGTGTGTGTGTGTGTGTGTGTGTGTGTGTTGCAAAGTAGAATAAGCCTTATGATCTGAATAGGTGCCAAGCATCTGGGATGGAGAAGGTAATGCATCTGCTAGCAACCAGCCTAGTACAGAAATACTGAATGCTGGGAACCCATGGGACATCTAGGAACAGCAGTGAGGAAGCAGGTTTTCTCTATGATTTCATAACTGGCTTTTGCTCCCATGAGTACAATACTGGCCACGGTGATGAAATAGCTTTTAAAATCATCATGATTTACTCTTAAGCACTAATGGTGCCATGTAGATTAATTACAACAGAACAAAACAAAAGCAGTAAATATCACTAATCTTTGAGTCATTTCTTTTCAGGGGCAGCCTCACCAGATGCTCAGAGACCACCCGATTATACAGTATGAAATCGCACACGCATTTTTCTCTCACATTTAACTAGTGTTGTCAGTGTATTAAACTAGGATGCAGTGCGGAGCTGGTGACGGAGCTCAGTGCCCAAAATTTTTCTTACAGAAGCCCACATGCCCTACAGCAATTCCAGGTGCCTTGGTAATTGAAAGTAGATATGGCTACAGTCAAGCTCAAGGGTTTTCCTATTGGGTTCCTTGATGGAATTTGTACATGCTTTAAGGACTTGTCTTCTGTGCTGGAGTTATATCTGGGATTAAAGAGAGGAAGACATTCAGTTGGGAAATTAGCTTACACCTTACTATTCCAATAAGTTTGTAGTCACTGGACTTTTCTAAAGCCAAATTTGAAGCAAACAAACAAATAAAGAGGCCTAATCATATTTTCTCATTAGAAAAGAAAGAGCCAAACTGTCATATAAATTCTAAAACATTGTTAGAAAAAAATATACAGAAAGAAAAATATTCAATCAACGAATACTCTTCACAGAGAGGCTGGTCCTAGAGGATGATGCAATGAGCTTCTATGGAGATTCCAAGTTCTGGATCATCACTCAGCCCTGAGGAAGCTGTGTGTGGAAAGGCGGGGACTCACTGATGTATTAGAAAACATCTTATGAAGTAGGGCAGAGATGTGAGAACTCTATACCTGACAGATGCCACAGGCATTTGTGGCAGAGAGAAAGTATTCACATCTCCCTTGACTCCTGCTGAAGGCTCAGGTGGCCACATTTCCTTTTGAGGAAAACTATTATCTAGGTTGACTAGGTAAAAATATTATATTGGATACCATTGCACATGTAAGTGAAATTAATGCAACCACATTATACAAAGTGATAAGTGAACACATTATTGCAATATAAATTTATATCTGAAGCAACATTGGTAGATGCTCTCTGTGTACATACATCTATGCTCACATAGATGTACAACACTGGACATAAACCCCCACCACTTTTCCAAGGCACGTATTAGAAACTGTTCCTTATTCAGGGATACTTGTAAAGTATGGTTGGTTGGCTCTTTCTGAGGTTGGTTCTTTACGCATTCTACAAACTTGATTCCCAAGTGAACTTTTTTTCCATAAGTCAATCATCCCAGGGATGTCTATATGTTTCTATAAAAATCCTAGATATTTTTGAATGGGGAAATGTATTCAAGGTCTTGCAGAGTCTTCATATTACAATTTTCTAGTGCTCACCTTTTATACTTTTTTCATATCCTAACTCAAGAAAGTATTTTACCAGGAATTTCTCCTACAGCTCTTCTAAAGGTCTGTCTATTTGGAGGTAGTGTAATCCATGTGTTTCTGAATAATTCTTTTTCTTCCCTGGAATGTGGCTTTCCACAGGCACGTGGTCACCAGTGTGCTAGGAATGCTTTTTAAAGGCCTTTATTTTTTTCTCAGAAGAAGGAAACCATATTTGATCAATAACACTGTTAGTTATAAAGTCAAAGTACACAAGGACTTATGAAGATATATTGTTTTACCATTTAATTTTAATAACTTTAGGCTGCATATATTTGGAAACTCACCCATCACTGTCAGAAACATGCACTTTACTATTAGTTTTTTTTCTTCACAGGCCAAAATTCTATTTTTCATTTATTAGATGTACTTTATCTTCTCATTATGCTAACTTTTTGAAACACAATTTACTGCCTGCGTATTCAGCTAGAATTATAGAATACAATTGTGTAATATTTATATTTAATATTTATATTTTAATAGTTTTATATTTTAATATTTCTGCACATAAATACTATAGCCTTTCCTGTGAACTTCTAAACCAGCAAACTTGAGTACATAGTTATAATACGCTTGCATTCTACATGACAGTAACCCTTTCTACAACAGGATCACTGTAAAAATAAAAGAAATACCTCCTTCATTATAGTACCTGCAGAGAGTAGAGAATTCATACAAATGTTGACTATGGGTAAAAAAAAAAAAATGTTCCATAATGGCAGTGATGAGCGTAGCTACAGAAAAGAATCATGGAACCATGGAGGGCTGCCAGTTGAGCAATAAAGAATGTGTCAACATGACACAATTAAAAAGAAAAGAAAAACATGCTTTAATTCAACTCCACATGGATTAAGGGCACATGGCTGAGGACTGAGGGGTGCTGGGAATGTGCTCATTCAGCTGTTCCAGCTGAGGGATTGGAAAACAGACTTCATGGCAGGCCTTCAGATTAACTTACATTCAAACACGATGTTAATACAATCATTATGTTTCTGAAACAACCATATTTTAATTTATGCACAAGCATTTCGTTGGTCCATGTGCACATGCATGTATTTTGTACAACATTTAAAAATAAAGCAAGAATATTTGTTTAGACCTGTATAATTCTACATATAAATTTGTATATATAGCATATTGAATATAAGTTATCTGATTATGCATACACTTACATTCGCTATAGAGGAGAACCGTGAAGGCAATATCATTGTAGTTCATATTTTTTTTCTCATGTCCTTGACCCCAAGAATATTCTTTCTTACAGACTAAGAAAGCTGCCAATGTCCTCTGGTGTCTGAGGCTTGTTCCCACTCATAACTGCATGGTAATTACCAAAGAATAAAGCGTGAAACTCCCTGGAGAAAACAAAGAAACGTAAACCTTACCGAATTGACATAATCAAGTTTCTAGAATTGTGTACGGATAAAGAAAACTAGTTTGAGGGTGACATTCTCCACCCAAGATTTTCATGGGATTATTTTTTTAAGCTGCAAAGACTGAAATAGAGACGAAAATGGTATGGAAGCAGCAACCTTTCCCCACATTCTCTACATTCCTAACTTCAAACCAGACTCATTCATCAGGATGTCAGGCAGTTTCCCTCCCTCCTCAACCAACGTTCACCTTCACACAAAATCATTGCTTTATCACATAGACGTGTGAAGATTTTTTTCCTATTCTGAACATGAGATATAGAGTATAAATAAATATAAAGAGGAAACCCCTGAAAGGCAATAACTAGTATAATTTGCCATGTGGGAAGACTTCACATTCCAAATAACAGAGGAATTTACAATGCTATTAGTCATTCAGCTCCAAGCAGGTAATAGTACAATCAGGGCTGCTGTCAGCTTCTGCATGTAGCCATTGTCACCACCCACCCTTGCAGAATTGTCATCACCCACCCCTGCAGAATTGTCATTAACCTCAGAAGGAAAAAGACAGCAAAGTGACCCAGAGGGTAGAGAGTAGGAATGAGTGAGAAGTACACAGACTGATTTGGGGACAATTGCAAATAAAAATGAAACATAGATAATATCCTAAATGAACCTCAATTTTAGAAATTTAACAACACCACAGCAGATGCCTGAGAAATTGTCTTGTTGCCTCCCTCCTCCAGCATTCTCTGATTCTTCCTCCAGTTAGGCAACCCAACACAGCTCCTCTGTCACACTCACAGGATTACAACAGTGTCTCTGTGGCTCCCTCTCCACAGATGCTTGATGACTTTCTGTGTCGTCCAAACCCAGAAGTCATTTCTGGAGTAGAACCAATTTATAAACTCCAGACTTTCTATTATGAACCGGCAGTGGCCTCAAAGTCATATGAAAGGCAGAATTTGCCAGGCAATAAAGAAGCTCTGACTTTGCTTCTTGTCAGCCCTGTGTCCCATGCTGTGTAGGAAGGGAAGCCTGGGGCAGCAAGCAGTGATGAGTCAGTCCTTCACCTCAAGGAAGCAGAGTGTTAAGGGAAAACGCATATGTGAAGAAGTGAAGATGGTTGACCGGCAAAGGAATGAAGGTTGTGGTTACAGTTTGGTGTATGTAGTGCTGACAAATGAGGTGTCATTTAATGTAAGGTGGATTTAAACCCATTTTGCGAACTAAACCAGTAGTCAGTGTTCACAGGCAGTGGGTTTATATAGTCCCAGCCAGTTGCAATAAATGGCAGTGAAGGGTGACATGGAAGATAATTAAAATAAATTGATAGAAATGTGAGTGCAGTCAGCTCATGGGTACACATGAGTGAGATCCTAGGATAGGTAGGCTCCCACAGCCCAGTAGCTCCAGACTATACCCATGAATGTGCTCACTGTTTAGAGCAAGAACTGGCCAAATGGATAACAAAGAAAAGTCATCCAAGATGAAGCAAGACAGGGCACAAGTCAAAAAACGAACTACTTAACACAGAAGATTGAAGCCAGAATCAAAAGTGTATTTAAAAAACAAAACAAAACATGGAGCTGGTTCAGCTGGAAGACACTTACAGGGCAATCCGTGTTCTGAGTCTGATCCCCCAGAAGCTCAGGAAAGGTGGAAGGAGATACTAACTCCACAAATTGTTCTCTGACCTCCACATGTGCACACATGCCCACATACCACACACATAATATGAATGTTAATAAATAATAATAATTCTAATGTAGTAATTGTTAGGCAGGAGACAGAATGTGAACATGACTGATTGAGAAACTCAATTTCCTGTAATTCTATTTAAAAGCATGAGATCAACACTCATGGAACCGGGCAGTAGATAGGGAGAAAGGAGGTAAAAGTACTCTGCCAGTTTAGACAGTGAACGTGGCTCTTGATACCCTATCTCTGAATTGTGGTAAAGAAAACTAGCAAAGGCGTGATGGGAACAGAATAACTGGTGAAGGATTTTAATATCTGTGGTTCACAAAAATACTTAAAATCTAAAGCTTTTGTCTAATGGATTTGTCAGGAGCATGATATTCAGTTTAGCAAAGTCAGCAAATGCAAAGGAAAGTGTGATAGTGATACGGCTATTCACATCAGTGAGGCAAGCAAAGAAAAAAATCAAAGTGCTCTCTGATGAGACGGTCACATAACAGCATCTACACCCATGCTCTTCTCAAACCCCTCTCTTCCAACTTCAAGAATAAAATCCACAGTTTTCAAACTTTATAGGAAAATCTTCACATTTGTTCTTGTTCATTTTTAAAGAGTGATCGGGAGCAACAGTTCCTAGAGAATAATTTTCGAAAGACCCACAGAAATCTCTTGAACTAGTATAAATGCACATGCATATCTGCATATCTGCCTTAGGAGATACAGGCTGAAGATTAAAACTCACAGCCAGAAGAGCTTTGCCTTGATCATAATCTATGCCTAGATATTGGCAGGTAAAAAAATTCTTTGACTATTTTCTTGTCCTCTAAATTAGAACTAAAAATTGAGTTGTTCACAGTGTTGTTTATACAATCCAGGAATATCAATACTATGCACCCCCAATATCTGGAAGAAAATATCGACTGCCTTTTCCTATGTTACATACACTCTTTCATGGTGATTTTAGGAAAATTCCCCCACTGATGTGCTATTTCCCAGAAGTGATGTCAACTCTAGTAGCTACATGGAGACTGGAGACTGGAATTTCTGGTTTGGTCGACAGAAAGCTACGCCCTATGGACTCTATGTCATAATAATGTTTTACTCATTCCTCAGTAGGAGAATTTTCAAGGTTATTCCTTCCCACCAGCTTGGTATATGTTGCTCTCCTGTCCCCATGGTTACCAAAAGGGGAGGAGGAAGTGTACTTTAAATTCTTTCCACCTTTCCCCTAAATTCTAAACACAAAATAACTTTTCGCCAGGGCGCAGTTCATGTGGCTGCCTTTAGAGCTACATTGTTTAAATAATCTGTTAGGACTGGCCAGCAGGGACCCACATAGAAAAAAACGATGTCAGAAAAATTAGAAAACAAAAGAAACACAAGATGGAAAGATGCAGTGAATGGATTATTGAGCTGATTGTCCAGTTCTGTCAATGACAACCTACCAGAACACAGCAGAGGGGCTGTCTTTAGCTTTTCAAATTAACAATATTAAAATCCAAGCAGGTATACCCTCTAGATTCTAAAATTCACTGGCCCTAGCAACTTTTTCCCCTTCGAAGGAAATAAAGACAAACAGAACAAAGGAAGATGGGTTGGAGATGGGTGTGCCCAGCCAAGCCCTTTACTGTAGCTGCTGCCTCTAAGCTAGAACCCAAACAGAAACAACACTAAGCACTCTTACAGTATCCTGACTGAAGGTTTAAAGTTCAGTGTACTTAGAGCCTGGTTGGCTGTGTCATGGAGAAGCTAAACACTGGACTCTCCCTTTCCTTATAACCTAGTTTCCTCTCCTGTGATTGTCCAAGGGAAGGAAGTAAAAAGGGTACAAAAGAAAGAGGAACTAAAAGCTGCTGGGAAATTCCAGAACTTACTTTATAGAAGCTGACCTAGAAGGCGTCAAACAGAGCAGGATTCGAGCAGTCAACAAGAGACAAGAAGCTTGTGTCAGTAGAGAGCCCAAGTCAGCAGCCGGGATGGATGCTGAAGCCATGGTTTTAGAGTTAGCACAAGGAGAGCGTAGATAGCAAGTCAGAAACTACTAAAAGAGCAATGAGCAGGATTCATGGAGGACCTGACGTGCTTGTTTAGTATGAAAACATTTTAATCTGTCGAAAGTTTGAAGGCATTAAATGGATTTATTTATGTAATAATTGGTCTTGATAAAACACGCCCCTGACCTGCTGAAACCTCGTATGTTATGGAGACGAAGGACAAAGAACAAGAACAAGAGAAAGCATGGCTCTGTCTCTGAAATAGAGCATGTAGTAGTCCCATACTGAAAATATCAATTCTGGACCCTTTGCCAAGTCTGTCCCATTTCAACGATGCCTCATCCTTTCCAACACCCCCAGACAGCTCTTGTATTGGGCATCAAGATAAGGTCCCTGGAGTATCAATCCTTGTTTACATTGGGAACAGTCCCTAAACAATGCATGTATTGTGCAATTGTTCTCTACTTCTTGGTATTTAGATAAAGAACTAGGCAGAAAAAAAAAAGAAGAAGAAGAAGAAAGAAAAAAAACCAGTCTGAGATGAAGGAAATGTTCTCCATAGTACTGTTAACTCTGCAGGAATGTTCTACTCACTTTACTGTTTCCCATCACCTTTGCAACCCTACACCCTCTCCTAGGCAACCCTACGTCTGAGGATATACAAAGAAATAACGTGTAGCTGAAAATATGGGAGAAGTGGCATGTTTACTTACTAAAGAAAGACCACCTTGAGGTTACAGAAGGACCTTGGATATGCCACATTTGGTGTCAGCCTTACCTTGGAGATAAAATCCATCGTGCCTGAATATTAATGGATGTGACTTTACCTCCAAGATTGATTCTTAGGGAGCAAATACATCTAACTAGTGTTATATGTAGGATAACACACACACTCATACCCAGACACACATACACACACACAAATATTACATAACCAAATGATAAAGATGGAGATATGTAGCAAGTGCAATCATGGCATCAAATCACCCTGTGGTAAATTTTATTAACTAGCAGATGTATTGAGGGATAATGGCTGTACGTGCTCTTAGGAAAAGCAATGATGAGAAAGGCTAAGAGATCCTGTCACAGGAGTACAGAAGTGGGGGGCTCAGGGGCACTGAGAAGAGTCTGTGAGAATATCGCACCAAGGCTCCTCTGAGCCCTGGTGGAGCTGACTGACTGCTGCAGATGTAGTCAGAGAGTGGAGGCAGACTATAAACTGCCCAGACTTGCCTAGGAGTGGTGTGTTAAACTGGGGACTCCCAGGACTTTCCATAGAGCTCAGGCAACTTCTGTCTCTCGAAATCCTGCAAATCTTTCCTTTCCATGCTGGCATTGGGCTTTCTGTAAGCCAGTGGGCTGGCATAGAAAGACGTGTTGGCAATCCAATTCTGCTTAGAGCGATGACTTATTCTCCATGTATGACTGAGGGACAAACAGATGGAGAGGACCAGCAGTGGTCTAGGGCCATCCATGACATCAGACAGAAAATCATCTCTGTTTCTGTTAGCATCTCTATGTAATTGTTTTGTCCACCCACAAACAGCTGGAGTCGTGCCCAGTATCTGAGACTTGGAAGCAGTTGAGGAAATGAATGAGACTAGGAAGCAGAAGGAAGCAGGTTGCCCTGCAGGGAAAGTGTGATGTTTGAAGTATCAGGGGAGAAACCAGAGGAGGCATGTGGGTGAACCCAACCTCAGAAAGCAAAAGCAGGCTTTATCAGGGGCGCTGAGGGCAAGGAGGGAGAAAGATGCTCTGAAGACTAATTGGCTAGATATGTAATTTTCTCTAATTATGTTGTATGAGAAACTTATGCATATTTATACATCCCAGAGACTGCACAGTCCCATACAAACAGGCAGACACATGTATATCTCATCCTTTTTATGTATGCTCATGATGTTTGAGTATGTAATTTTCTAATTTGAAAATCATTTAATGAAGATCTTCTTTCAAGGTACCTTTATTTGAGTTTCATTTTGTATCCCTATATATAAAGTTGAAAGTCAGACTAGGCTTCCAAATATAGTCATGCCTCAAGGTAGGCCATGGAAGCTTGAGGAGGCTGTCACTCTTCAGATCTTTAAGGAATTTCTTGTAAAGGGTGAATAGTCAATATATTTACTTGCTAAAGGATTGGGATATATTTAATTATAAGTTTATTCACATAAATGTTTATGAACATGTCCCAACAAGCCTCAAGATGGGTAAGGAAGTGGTAAGGCCTGTGGGAAGAGGTTCACAAAGGAAGTAATGCTATTATCCACGTCATCTCGTGTGAAATCCGCTTTGGAATTCACGTTCATGCCTTTTATGGTTAAAACAATGGAGACTTGATTTGCATTTGAAATATGTGTTCAGGTTCAGATCTCGTTAAATCTAACCAGGCTCACACACCCATGTCATTTTGACAAGCCTAAGATGCAAAGGGAGGCAATGATTCTGCAAATCAGGCAAGCCAACATTATAGCTGTGCCTGCCAAGTTTAGATGGACAGACTTTTGCCTCGAGTCCATGAAGTGAAACATTTCAGGTTTCCATGTTTCCAGTGACTCTAGCCTTAAGCTAGCCACATCATTATCTCAATTCTGGACTTATTTCAAAATTCACACAAATACCCCCCCCACACACACACACACACAGACATACACATGCACCGTTGGTAATGACATATTCAGTATGATAATAAACCATTCCGATCTTAGTTCAAGAGAAAAACTATTACGGGAGGATGCTAGCACAGCATAAAAAGGAAAAAAAATCAATTCTTAGGCAATAAATCAAGTATGCACCACTGAAACTATGTGCTTTAAAATAATGATTTCCACCTAAATAAAAACTATGGTGTTTGAAAATTATAAGCAATTGACCATACTCCCACTGCCCATGCTCCTAAAGAGAAGAGTCACCTGTCAGCAGTACCCCAGGAATGCTTTTATCTATAGACCCCTGTGTCTTTTCAAAAGCAATTCAGAAGCCCGAGTAGCTGGAACAGCAAAGGGTCACAGCTTTTGCATGTTGGTTTCTCTCATGAAACTGGCACATACCTAGGGAGGATATTTCAAATTATTGTCTGTACATGAGCTCTGCCTCACAACTTGAGCTTCTAAGTTTGTTTTTGTTTGTTGGGTTCGTTGTCATGAGCTCACTAATCTCCACATAATGCTTGCAACAGTTCAGGTGTCATTGCTAAATTAAGAGTCTGCATGAGGAATAAGGCAGAGCAAAACTAAAATATATAAGATGGATGCTTTATCCCGGCTCAATCAATCTACACTGTCCTTCCTTCCTTCCTTCCTTCCTTTCTTCCTTTCTTCCTTCCTTCCTTTCTTCCTTTCTTTCTTTCTTTCTTTCTTTCTTTCTTTCTTTCTTTCTTTCTTTCTTTTTTATCTTAAGGGACTCTTTGCAACTAAGGTCTTTCATTGGCAATTCTTCTAGCATATTTTACAAAGGAGTAAGGGCTAAAGGAGGTAAGCAAATGTTGATGTCAGGAGCTGGAGGTGAAGGGCTCTTATGTTCTTTTTTTTTGTTTGTTTGAAGAGTTTGGAATGGTTCTGTTTTCTTTCTTGCAAAATTGGATTAATAAAATTTCTAATTGCAGACTCTGGCTTCATAATACAGATGTCAGTATAAGCTTTTTCCAAGGAAGGGTCAAGTAGGAGCAACCTGCATGGTTCTACTGCAATTTCTGAATTATCCCTCTACCATGATATAGTATCAAACGTGTAAATTAAAACACATGTGAGAGATTCGAGGTCTGAAGAGAGCAAGGTGAGCCACTCCCACATGCTAAGAGTGCTGTGGTAGGCATGAACTAAAATGAGTGGCCATTCATCTCTCCGAACTATTTGATGGAATGCGAAGGGCTAGAACGGAAACATATACTTTAGGTTTGAACATGAAATGAGGGTATGTATGGGTTTTCTTCTAGCTAGTCCCCCACTTGCCCCTTCCTGGGGAGAAATGAGATATATAGAAATGAGATATTGGTTTCCATAGCCTTCTACCTCACTGGAATGGAAGCTAAGGAAACAAAGATAAAAGCCCAATCTGAATTGAATTGATGTGTGCACCTCTAAGACTTTGATCACTAGGCTGCTGGAGCCACCAGAAATGCAGACCTAGAGGATCCTCAGTCACCCAGTAAACACCAAGACTTTGGATGGATCTGATGGAATCCATGATGATGAACTAACAGCTTATAATGTACAACACATGTTCAAGTGATTCTAGTAATATGTTAAAGTATTAAATTATGGGACAATATCACTAATATATACACATATATATGTGTATATACATACATATATGTGTATATGCATACATATATATGTATATATATATTATATATATATATATATATTTCCATAATGAAAGCTAAACAAAATGAAAAAAAAAAGAAAACAGAAATAAATAAAAGAAAAATGGGTGTCTTATTTGCTCAAAATAAACTAGCTGAATCGATGAAGGTAGAAGATGGAAGGATTTTAGCTACAGCAAGTTGCTTAAAATTGTGAGAAACCTGAGAAAGAAAATGATTTGAGAGAAACACGGATAAGGTTTGAAACCTCTTGTGGCTCATCCACAACCCTCTTCAGAGTTATTCAGAATTAATCCAAGAGTTCCTGTTGAGCCAAAGCTAGTCGTGTATGAGTGTGTCTTTGTGCCATGTCCAAGCAGGCAGAAAAAGGACATCAGATCTCTGGAGCTAGAGTTACAGGCATTTGTGAGCTACCCACTGTGAGGACCAGGAACCAAACTCCAGTCTTCTTCAAGAGCAGCAAGTACTCTTAAAGGCTGAGCTATCTCTCCAACTCTTTAGCGTATAATTTTATGATGCTACTGCTGTCTACAGACTTCAAATTTAGGTAGCCACGGTAAGCTCACACTTGAGAGATTATCCTACTATATTAACACTATCTGTAATAATAAGAGGTCCCTGAAGTTGACCGAACCTTTACACTACCTCTGTAATATAATCTTTTAAATAAGAACCTTTCAAATACTGATACGACCATTGATTAGTCTACTTGCAAGGCAAAAGCAAACATCTTCAACCTTGGTGTTGGGTACCAGGTATCCTTCTCCACATTTCCTTATTTACACTATAACTTAGTGTAAATTATGCCTAAAACTGTGCTTCCTAAATTCCAAGGGTGCCTGGGCCATCTGTAGAACAAATTGCACAATCACATGGCCACTTACAGCCAGTAACGGCCCCTAGACGCCCATTTTTTCATCTGTAAAATTGGAAGACTGAACTGACTGATCTTGGAAATCCTTTCCAGGTTCACGGTTCTGGTTGTAACAGCAAAAGAAATACGGGGGGGGGGGGGGGGGGGGGAGAGAGCTTCAGCTGAAGTTGAACAGGAAGCTGCTGTTTGTAATGTCACACAGAGAGATTAGCCCAGCAATTTCATTAATGGGAGTCATATGGTGAAATCCCCAGAGCTATTCAGAAACAAATCTCTGATTGCTGAGGAGTGCAGGTAGAGCCAATTGGCCTGGGATTTTTTTTTCCTACTAGAAAATTCAAAATATTCTGAGACTATACATGATCTTCGTTAGAATGGAGGAAAGACAAAATATTTGCAGGAGAAATATATGTCTTCTGGTGAATGAGGAATGTCTGCGCTGGGTAGGTGATGAGGTAGGCAACAGAACCTAGCTGTGTCTTGGCACTGACAAGCATTTCAAGCCCCGAGGTTTCTCGGGAGCTGTAGAATAGCTAAACAATTGTGCTGAGTGCCCTAAAAATGAAAGAGGTGTCAGGAGACTGAGAGCCTTTGTGCTCACCTTTTTCTTTCACGCTGGTTGACTGTTGACTCATGCTGAACTCAAATGCCAGTCCGTGGCAGGGATGAGTCAAGGGAGGTTTAAAGGAGTTGCTCATGCTTTCTTCCTTCTTTGGTTAAAAGTGGGTGGGTTTGGGATGGAATCTCTGGGCAAAATGGTGAAAGGAAATGTTATTTTTCATAATCACATGAATGAGAAGCTATGTAGAGTATTTTCTAAAATGTTGCCGGATGGCTCACATTTCTGTGAATTGAGGTGCTTCAGACTATTAAAAGAAGAAATAAAAACAGTAGGAGGTATTATTAAAGACAAGAAAATTGACTTCCCGAGTCTCCAAGTCAGCTCTTCAACTGTTCTTTAAATCAAATGATCGCCGGGTGGTGGTGGAGCATGCTTTTAATCCCAGCACTTGGGAGGCAGAGGCAGGCGGATTTCTGAGTTTGAGGCCAGCCTGGTCTACAGAGTGAGTTCCAGGACAGCCAGGGCTACACAGAGAAACTCTGTCTCGAAAAAAATCAAAATAAAGAAAGAAAGAAAGAAAATGATCAGTAAGATATGTAGACTTAGGAGAATTTAAAAATCATGTATGACATCTGCTAATATACCTACAAAGTGTACTTCATTGACACTGTATTAATATCTACTAAGAACTCAAAAGTCATGTTGAATCAATGTGTTTAACTAAGTTAGGTGTCTAAAGAAATAGCAATTTTTTCTTCGGTTCTGTAAAACCTTTTCTTATAACCTATTATGTCCCTGGAATGCATTTTGTTATAATCTCCTTCTTTAGATGAAGATTAAAGTTAAAGAAAGGTTGAGTAAAAGCTCTACATCCACATATTGGGATATTTAAAAATTAAAAATCTAAAAGAAATAATTATGTGGGAAAAATTCTTGTATCAGAGGTAATAAAAGATATATCCCTAAGAAATGAAGAACAACACAATTAGGAAAAAGACTAATAGTCAAATGGTAAAAGAATAATAATTGAAAGATACAAGTGCAAGTACAGATGACTAATGAGCATGTGAAAAGAAGAGAGATTTATCAGAAAAAGCTCAATTTAAAACCAAATCCAAGATAATCCTGGTTGCTCAGCTGCCTTTCTAGGACCACTTTCAGCAATTTCTCTGGCTTGGATATATTATTTACTAGAATGTTTATGTCTCTCTTTTTCTTAATGTGTTTCCCCATTTTGCCAAGAAACATCCTCACAAACTTTTCACAAAGTTTGCTTGCAATGTTAAATCTTTGGAAACAATTTTATTCTAAGACCATGTGTAGTTATTCAACATCACTAGAAAGGCAGGTAGTGCCCTTTAGTGGTGCTAAAAGGTGATGGAACCTAATTGAAGAAAGTTAAGTCCTAAATGAGCATGTTTCAAGGGGATAATGGGCTCCTAGTTCCTTCCTGTCTTTGTGTTAGACATAGGGGCATGAGGGTATCTTATTCCTTGCCACAGGCCAGAGAGCAACAGAGCCAGCTGACCATAGACTAAAGCTTTCAAAATGGTGGTCCATAATAAATATGCTGTTAATCTCTGACATCTCTGGTACTGTGGTAGAATGTTGGCTATAACACAATGCCTCTGAGGATCTGGTTGGATTGTCTACCACATTTCTGGTTTTAAAGGTGTTGAGATTTTGTTTTGTTTTGTTTTGTTTTGTTTTGTTTTGTTTTGTTTTGTTTTGTTTTTGCTTCTGTGTTGGTTTTGAGTGTCTGGGCATTTGTGTACGTTGGGTTCTCATTTCTTCTAGTATCCAGATGAATGTGTCACATCTTCTTTGTGTTTTCCACACTTCACTTTCATTAAACATTGTGACCTTTCCAACAAGCATCTCTCAGGGATATGTTGTTGAGGTTTTCCTGCGAAGTCATTTTTGCTTTCTTTTTTTAAATTATTATTATTTTAAGATGTCTTCCCATCTAAGCTTGATTATTTCTTGCTGAATTCCATTAACTGGACTACACACCCACTGACTTGATTATTTTATTATCTTTCACATATTTTCTTTCTTTTACACATAATGCTTTGACTCAATTTTCTAAAAGATTTAAGTTTCTTCCTGTTACAAACTTTTTATTATTTTTTAACAATGTTTTCAAAATTTCAGGAGCTCTTTATTCATTTCTGTCCAGTCCCAGAATGTGGATTTAAGACCATTTCTACTCCATGAATGCTTCTGCAGATTTTTGACATTATTCTCACCTGATTCTTAAATTGACTTATTTTTCTTTGGGCATTTATGTTTATCTATTTCTTTCTCATTCACATTGTAAGTTTGCCACAACTACCTTTTGAGTTTATTTGTCTTATCATACTTTTGAGAAAGGCAATATAACATTCATGACACCTTTTGTAACAGAGAAAGGAATTTTCTACCAATAACCTTTCTGCGGAGTACTAGCGGGGAATGGGTGATCCTGCTTTGGTGCCTCTAAGAGGCAAAATCTAGTGGCTTTCTATGTAGAATGACTGTAGCTGCCTGCGGCCACGAATCTACTAGGTTTACCTGAAAGGGGGGGCTGGGGATGAAAGGGGATGGAGGGCGAGAAGAGATGAAGCCAAGACAAAGTTCTCTGATCAAGGCTCCAAGCTTTAATGTTCAGCTCTCAATTTAAAGGGGAAGGCCCAACTCAAAACCCCTCCTGGTTTCAGCTAGAGATGGGTGGGATAATCCATAATCCCATTCTTGGTCATGGCCAGAGATATCTCAAGGCAAGCCCAGGGGCAGTTCTTCTTCTAAGTCCTATGTAGCCAAGGTGGGTAACTCCACCTAGATCCTATCACTTGGTCTGTTGTGGTAAGCAAAGTCTCTCAGGCCAGCTCAAGGCTGGGGGAAGGGCACAAATGACAACTCCCACACCCTCTGCCCTAACTTCCCCTGAGTAATGGCTTTAGTTTCTTTAGGACTCCTCTAATTGCTGTGCTAATGGTGGCCATGCTTGAGTGCTAAGTAGAAACTTGGTGCTAGCCATCTTGTTAGTGGAGATCAATTGAACTGTGCTCCAAAGTTTTTTACTGCCATTATTGCACCCATTGCCTTTCTCTCCATCACTGCCTGGTACCTCTTCATCTTAATCTTCTTCAGGATTCTTCAGGAACAATAAGCTCCAAGCAGGGATATTAATGAACTTACAGCAGTAAGTTTATGACCTATGTAACAACTTTATGACCTATGTAACAGTCTACCACCCATTCATGTATGTCTTCCAAATGCATGTTTAAATCACTTGTGTGTTGAAGTCTATCCCCTTTCCTTATTGTAGCATTTTTGTCTTCTTTCTTCTCTGTCATTATTCTTGGCATTTCACTTGAAGTGGGATAGTCCAAGTAGGAAAAGAAAGATACATCCCATTCACCATCTAGAACTAAAAGTCACAAGTAAGGTTATAAAAACAATTTCTCATCACTGGTTTAGCAGCACATCCTTAGACATATGTACTATGCACAAAGTACCATGCCATTCAGAACCTTATTAAATCTTTACCTTGACTTCATGTCAGATGAAAGATAATCTCTAACTTACAAATGCCAAAAAAGCAGATGCAATATGATTGAATTTCTTTTTATTTGGGAGTGGGCACTCATGTGCCATGATACACTTGTGGAGGCCAGAATACAACCATGTTGATCCTGGGAATTGAACTCCACTCATCAGGCTTGGTAGAAAGTATATTCAACTGAGAAGCCATCTCATTGGCCCAAGACTGACTTCCTCAAGGGTAAAACACTAGTCAGAACTCCTGTCACTCTGATTTCATCATTAGTGCATATGATCAACAATACAACTACACCCAGTGCTTATTGCCTTAAAGGTGTGCTCCAATCACTGCAATGTCTAGGAAGCTTGATGATATCATGTAAAGAGTTCTTGGCTGGAAGATGAGGGAGGCTTAAAGCCTAGTCTTATTTCTCCTAATTAGCCATACCTCCTTCATCTGGAAAATAAAAGTGTTAGATGTGATGAATATGTGGCTATTGTTGGAAACCTCTAATAGATTTTATTGTAGAAGTATGTTTTGAGCATCCTGTTTTGGCTTAAGTACACAAAGCCCTGCCCTTAGTGGTATGGGCTTCATCAACAATTTTCTCGGGGCATGAAATTAAATCTAATGACATTTAATGGTGAGGACTCTTACCTAATTGGGGTAGTCATGCCCACTTAGTTGAGATGCCTCTAGGTGTCTGTGTAGTATGTCTCTAGAACATGAGGTAACCAGAGTCTACAGGTGTTTTGCACATCTCCAGATAATTTTTCTAGTGCTAGTTCAGCAGAGAAAGCAAAACAAAGAAGCTGTTCTTCAGAAAAAATGATTTCTTCTGGGTAAGAGTAATCAATTGCTCTTTGCTTCTTTAGTAAAGATCAGTTAGTAAGGGGTGACCTTCCAGAGGTCATTCATTGATAAACTGTTCCAATATTTGGCAGCCTCATCCTATCACAGCAGACATGCAAGCTCGCCCCACCATACACACATAAACACACATAAACACACACGTGCACATTAACTAGCCAGATCAAAGAAAAATACAGGGTCTGTTTTAAGTCCATAACTTCAGTAGAAGATGATGAATTTAACACCTCTCTTAGGTTGAATGAAGCCTCTGTTTCTCTGATTTCTCAAAGCGTCACTACCTTGAATTTATTGTATTATGAAAAATCTAGACCTTTTCCAATAAAGTTTATTCAATCTCTTTCACTTGGTCTATATGAAAATATCTCCCTGATTAGTTGCATTTAGTAAAATTTTACAAAACACAACTTTATTGCTTTAAGAACTGAACTGGAATACAGGCATTTTCTCCATATTTAAAAATGTCACGATGAAAAGTAACTTGACTCCTTTCTGCAGGCTATTTTGCTTTTATCTGATGTGTGTTCACAGCATGTAAGCTGGAGCATGTCCTGAAAATGGACTACTTTTTGAGTGGCCACACCATACACATACAGTTTGTTCTTAAATCAACTAATCCCGAACTCCATTCCCCATGCAATCGTTGCAGTTTCTAACAGCAGACTCATACTGCTTGATTTAGTTTTCTATAGGAGGTGGAGCTTGGTAGATAATTTGTTTAGCGAAGTTAGAGGTATGACTTTAATTATTGCTTTTCAGTAGTTAACGTGACATTGGTGCTCAGTAATATGACTGGCAGTTCTTCCACCCAAAGCAGGAATGTCCCATGCCCTTAATTTAACCCCTTCTGAGCCAGGCACTCAACTACACTATGATTAACCAAAACATTTTACCACTCACTCTCAAGGTAGAGTTCCTCTTCTCTGATTCTCGTGGAGGAGCTTGAGCTGGTCTGAGAGACCAGGAAGGATAAGCAAGCTAACACTCCACAGGTGTCTTTCTGCTGAGCAAGAGAGACTTCATTAGCCTGGACAAGCTATCATTTAGGGGTGCAGTCCTTTCCTTTTGGCCTCCTCTCAACCTCTGTGTCTGACCTTCACTGAATACTGAATTGGGAGATGTCCTAGTGAAGAAACGCCACCATTCCAGATAGAATAAAAGTCACTAGTATGTATGCTTCACAGTGTCTATGACTGTGATTTTTAAATTTTAATGGGTGACTATGTCTGACAGTAGCATAAAATACTTTTAGAATTGCTAGAATGCTGTCTGTGACTTGGAATGCAGAATCATCGTGCCATTTTCTTATTTCACACTGTGTTCTCAGAAATCACTTACTAAACAGCTTTTGCTGATTACTTGACTGCTATAAATACATTTGGTAAAGTACCTACACAAAGTCTTATCAATATTCTAGTCTATTTGATAGTTGTTAAATATGCTGACAGTATTTATCACACTCTCTGATTTTCTAAGTAAGGTCATCTTATGACCTACCCAGTTCCTAAGGCTCGATTTACTTTGAAATTTAGATTTATTGCATCAATACATAAGGTCAGAGTTGTGTTAACATTCTACAGCCACAAGACCCTTCTCAGTCACAGACTCTGGTAGCAATTCAAATGAAATCTGAGGAGAGTTTTGAATTTGATTCTAGAGTCTAAAGAAATTGCATAAAAGAGTGATGAACCAGGGGGTTGAAGTGAGGGTCAACAGTTGGAGTGAGTCTGGGGCTTTTCTGAACCTCTGGTCTGTTATCTTCATAGTAGAAATCCAGACCTATGTCTCACTGACACTATAACGTAATGTAATGCTCTCACCCCACAAAGTTCTTCTGAAGGCTACAGTGATGGTATGAACCTTCAAACTGTGATGTGATAAAAAACAGTTTACCACTTCAAAACATGTTTAGCAAACTGAGCAAACATATGTAAGGTTTGAATATTTAAATAATATAAATATAAATTAAATTAAATATAAATATAAATTACTGCTTTAAAAAAAATCCCCCAAAACAGCAGCAGGTAGTAATGCAAGTATGACATGGGAAGATCAAAGCTTTGAGTCCAGGCTAGGCTAGATCAAGTATTTTAAGCTAGCATGGGTTACAATGAGATGCAGTTTCAAAAAAAAAAAAATTAGAAAAAAATCTTACATAAATTAAGTCACCTATTTTAGGGGGAAAATGTATTTATGCGATTGAATTGCTGCCTTTGAATCTTCACATTTATTTTATGCTATGGGTAGATTTTGTTCCCCTCAAATTTTAAGACGAAAACTCTAACTCCCAGTGTAATTACATGGGAAAAAGGGTCTTTAGTAAGCAATAAAGGTTAAATGAGGTTTCCAATACAGGGTATCTTCCAAAGGATACAGGTACCTTTTCAGAACAGTAAGATTCCTTTCTACTTTTTCACAGAGGAAGTTGGCATTAGAACACCATCATTGGGTCACAATCTAGAAACCAGGAGGAGAGACTCTACCAGAGATGGAAATGTCCCAGAGTTAATCTCCAACTTCTAAGCCCCCAGAACCACAAAAAAAAAAAAAAAGAAAGAAAGAAAGAAAGAAAGAAAAATAATTTATCTTGCTTAAACCACAGAGTCTGTGGTTTGTTATAGCCCTCTAAGCTGATAAAGGTATTTGATATACACATTAAAAGTACTAGCAAACAATAAAGTATTGTGCTGTTGAAATCAATGGCAGTTTTCAGAACAGCTCTATTGCAATACTATCTGAAACACATGGCTGTTGAGAAAATAAGGCATAGAACAACAACAAAAAATTACCCTGTGCTATGTAGTAGGAAAAGTCTGGCTCCAGCACATTTACGATTATCATGAGGCTATGTGGAATGATTTTCGAGGTAATGTATACCACATGTGTAGTTTTAGATCAAAATAACAACAAGTTCTATACATTTCTATGGAAAAAGAAAATTTAAGACTCCTTTTGTCCAGGATAAAGGCACAGATGCTCCCTTCAGGTAGGAGAGCGTGGGCCGGGAGGGAGATGTTTAAAGGTCAGCAAGTATCACTTGGAACTTTTCTCACCATGCAGAAGTTGTTCTGCTTATTCATAGTGAGTTAGCACCAGGATGAGTAAAAATGTTAGCGAATCAGAGGGGAGTATGAACTTCCTAGTTATGGCACTGACAGGGGTAATGATGCCTTCGTGCACAAACGCAAAGATGAGGAAGGTCTATCCCACTGTCCTCCTTCACAGAAAGTGTAGAGAAAGCAAATATCTGAAACCAGGTTTGCAGACATCCACTGGTCAAGGCCTTATCCACTCCGGTATACAGACACTTTTATCTAAAAAGAACAACTGGGACTAAAATATTGGCCACAGGTTCCAAAGTATCCAAAACTGGGGTACGTGTTAAACAATGGGATCCCACTAAACATATTAACTACTTTTAAAAACAGCAAAGCTCTCCTAAGCAGCCAGTTATTACAGGGTAATTGTTTTTCTTCCTTGTAAATTGGATCAGATGTGGATAAGTCAGATAGATGGTCTCCACAGCCCTTCAAAAGAAGTAAGCAACCTTATTTATTTTCCTCCGTTGGTTCTTATTTTGTTATCTCTTACAGAGGTGCATTCTTGAAAGCAGAATAAAGATTTGCTGGTGTGCCCTTTGTCAGAAACATTTGTAAACACTCTTCCATAATAGAAAAGAATCAACCTTGAAATGAACTGAAATACATTGATTTTTCTCGACTGAAAGCACTGGCCTAAAGAGGAATTCCATTTTACTTTCAGCTATCAAAAAGTCTGTATTGTTTTATTTATAGAGTAGGATGTTGTTCTGGAGAGGAGAATCAAAACAGCCTAAAGTAATCTCTGAACACCTAGGACCATTAAAATGGTTCTTTAAAATAACATGGTGCAGACTTTAATGTTACTTGGACCCGCTTTTTATTTACAAACAAATAAGCAACTCCCATAGGTAAGGTATATATTTAATTATAGCTTTTGCATATGTTACTGATGTATGCTGTGGATTCCAAACATTCCAGATAAACTGAAAATAAGTTATTATGTTGAAAAAAATAACAAACCAACAGTCTAAATTTTTGCTAGTTTTTATTATTATTATTATTATTATTATTATTATTATTGTTGTTGTTGTTGTTGTTGTTATTGTTATTACTATTATTATTAAGGATTCCATTTGTTGCTTACAAGAGTTGGCATGCTCACCAGTGCATCTGTGGATATATTTTGGCCAATCAGGGTGATTACATAAATAAATTGTCCCATCTGATACCATAAGCTTGTAGTTAATATAAGATAGAAATAGTAACATCACACTTGAGGCTTAGCAGCAAGTCAGCTTACTGTTGAATGGATGATATTACAAGGAGGAATATTCAGGTAGCCTTATGCTGTAGCTTCAGTTCCTGGAGTAATCTTGCAAGAAGAATAAGAAACAAGCAAAAGTTACAGGCAAGTAAGAATGTGTAGCATGGAATTTTAAGACACTTTAACAAGTACCTCACCCAACTCTGAATACTACTGTCTTAGACAGAGAAACGTATAAAACACTCAATGTGTGTGGACTATAATTAATACTTCTATTTATATTCAGGATTTTTTCTGAACTGGTAGATTGTAACTGTTCTTGCCACAAAAATATGAATAACTTGATTTAGTTACCCTATTGCTGTGAAGAGACACAGGCTGAGCACACTTATAGAGAGCATTTAATTGGGGCTTGCTTCGGAGAGTTAGTCCTTTGTCGGCATGGCAGGGAATTAAGTGGCAGGCAAACAAAGTGCTGGAAAAGTAGCTGAGAGATGCATCCCCGTCCACAGACAGTAGGAATGAAGAGACACTGGGCCTGGTATGGGCTTTTGAAACCTCAAAGCCCACCCTCAGTGACATGCCTCCTTCAAAAGCCCATTGACTGGAAATTAAGCATGAAAATATATGAGCCTATGGGGGTGGGGTAGTCTCACTCAAACCACCATATAATTTACGCAAGATACACATGCATGCATACATGCATGCATACATACATACATACATACATACATACATACATGTGTGTTTGTATGCATGTATATATGTATATATAGTTTTAGTGTATTACAGTAACCAACTTACTCTATTTGTATGTGTCCCATAAAATCATGTTCTCTACTTTAAACATATACAATGTATTTTTCAATTCAAATATCTGAGGAGCTATTATCATTATATCATAGCTATTATGGGATCATTTCTTTCTGTATTTTACCAACTTTATGATAGATGTTTTTATCTATCAGCGTTTTCTCCCTCAAGTAAGTCGTATCTAAGTTGCTCTAATTTCACAATGCCTAGTTCACAGTAAGACTTGGAAGATGCAGTGGGGAGAGAGCAATAGGAAAGGCTTTAGACACCGCTTGGCCACAAATGAACTCATCACCTTTGTCTAGTTACTTCAACTTTTCTCTGTGTTAAGACCAGTGACATGTAGAGTTTGGACCAAACTGTCTCTAAGTATGTCATGTTCTGATTCTCTTCTTGAATCCCTTTGATCTCAAGATCATGGAATCTAGAACTGGGTGTAGGATCCGTTGTTAAATATAAAGGTCACATCTTCATTTGGAGATGCTTTACCACTGTATCGGGATCCTCATCTTACCACCGTGCCAAGCGCTCTTTGTCTGCTATATTTGTATTCTCTGAGCTTTAAAGCGTTCATTTTTCTAGCATACCAATTAAAGGTGTAGCTTATTGCATTCTTTTTTTTTTTTTTTTTTTACTGATTATGTTTTCAGCATACCATTTTATATTAAGATCTGGCTATCCAAACTATCCAACTGTTCCAGCTAGCAATACATTATTTACTGTTTCAATTATTATTTTTACAAATGAGAAAAGAAAGTGTTTTCCATTGCCAGAGCCAGTGCTGCCACCAGGGTTGGCCCTGGGCCATTCTCTTCCTTGATTCTATTTAGTGTACTTGTACTGATCTATTTTTCTTGAGAGACAGAAAGTAGTCCTAGCTCAGTGATAACCTCCAAAAATGTTTCGATGACATTATGGAAAGGAAAGGGAATAATAAAAAGTCATTATTAATCAAATTGAATCAATTACTATGTTCAATCTAAACATTAAATACCAGATAAGGATCCAGTACCAGAGCAGATATAATGATAACACAAGATCTAATTGTATGCTGTCGAAAAGAAGCATATTTAAATATAAAGCATAGGTGATGTGAAAGTAAAGGTAAAATATTACATCATCCCAATGCTAATTGCTAAAAGCTAATTTCTGACACTAGTTACATAAGAGGAAGTAGGGTCAATAAAGAGTGGACAATCAAGAAGTCAGACAATGTGGAGATGCAGCTTAGTGAGTGTAAGAGTTTCTACTTTACGTGTGCAAGGCTCTGGATTCTCTCCCTAGGACCACATACACATAAAACATTGTACAATAAGAGCAGAAACCTTTTATATAGAAAAAAATTAATTAATTTAAAATGACAATATACATTCGTATATGATGTATCTAAAGTACCTGAAACAAAAGTGAAGAAAACAAAATAGACAAATTCATAATCACCAAGACACACGTTTGGTAACCAAGTATGCTTTTAAAACTCGGCAGGAATGTATTAGATTTGAATAGCATTGCTGCATAGGACTTCATAGGCTGATAGAACTCTATATGCGGCTGATTCAGATGTTCAAGAATGCATGAACTATTAACCAAAAGGACAAACTAAATTTAAAATTTTCCATAAATTTCAGAGGAATAAAATGTTTTTTTTAATCAATAAACTCCTCCACATGCTTGGAAATTAAGCACACATTTTAAAATGATCTGTCATTCACCAAAGGACTCTGATTTCTTCTGAACAATAACAAATGCAACACAGTACCACTTGAATGATATGTTCTACCACACTGCTTGTGGTCACTAATCTTCACTGTTACTTTGACTGGCTTTAGAATGCCATATAAGCACACCTCTGAGTGTGGCTGTGAAGATGTTTGCTGAAAAGTTTAACTAAGGGGGGAATACCTATGCTGATGTGGGCAACACCATTCTATGGCCTGGCACCCTGGATCAAATAAAAAGGACATGCCATCAGAGTATCAATATTCATCTGTACACGTTTGCTGACATGTCTCCCTGCCGTGGTGGACTATCTCCTCAAACCATGAGTCCAATACACCCTTCTCTAAGCTGCTTTTGTCAGATGTATTCTCTCTGCGGTGAGAAGAATAACTGGTTGGTTAAAGGGACCTTAATATCTTTAGATGCTCATATTAGAAAATATCAAATCCTAAAATAATCTCCCTCTCCTGGTTATAAAAATCTAGACAAATAGAGTAAAATAAAATTGTTTTAAGTAAATAAAAGTAAGAAACAACAACAACAAAAAAAAAAAGAACAGAAATCAAATAAATATTTTAAACTATATTTTTATTTTTAGTTAGGTAATGGTTCAATTTCAAGTGTTTTTCTTAAATGAAAATTAAATCGACAAGCATCCAGCAAGACTGATCACAATAAAGAAGTCAAAAAAACATTGATGACAAAGAGCTAACTCTGCAGACATACATTAGAATGGAAAGAAGAAAACGTCACAAACAAAATTTTGACAACATAAATGACAAGAACAGACACTTTTAAAGCATCATTTCCAAACGTGATAAAAAGATAAATATAAAACACCTGTATAATAGTTATGCTGTCCAAGCAATAAGCATTTTACTTAGATTATTTCCAGTACGAAAATTTATCCAAATGTCTTGAGAGTGAATTTGACCATTTTTTTCATATATGAAACTCTATATGTTTCTTTAAAATGGATGTGTTGAAAGGGGTGCGTTTCAGTGAGTTTTCTGAGGCCACATCACCCTGTTACCAGTATCTGAAATGGCTACTACAAGATTTACAGGTCAGGATTTTTTGTTAGCATAAAAATTCTTAAGAAAATAATAAGCATAATCCAATCAATCCCATTGATCACAGTACTGATTCTGTTTTAAATGCAATATCAATACATTCCCCGATAAAGAAGAAAACTCATATTATCATTACAGTTAAAGTTCTTAGCAAACTGAAGATGGGAATTTCCTGGCTCCAATAAGAGGAAGCTGAACAACCCAGCGGATCCCCAGTGTTTCCCACTAAGACTGGAACTAATCTGTTTATTTTTGCCAACTCTATTCAACATTGTACTTCCACTGATATTTCAATAATAACTAAATTCAGAAAAGAACAATGAAAACATTCTAATTTAGACAGAATGTTTGTATACAAAGGAAATTCTAGGGAATCTCCACTCCGAAAGGGAAGGAGAGAGAGGATAGTTGCATTAAAATTCTTAATAGATCTTCTAGACACATTATGTAATTGTGTGATTTAGGCATGACTTGGAGACTCCAGATATATATATATTCTTTTTTATGTAGTTGAAAATTACAAGATGACAGCACAACACAGAACGTTTATAGGGATTTATTTAATAAAATATTTACAAGACTTCTTACATTGAAAATGATACTGTCAAAAATTAAAGACTGAAATAAATGCAGAATAATACTGACAATGACAAAAGTCACAATTCAGATAAAAATCATCTCAGGATGAATACCAGACATGTAACTGGAATCCACACTTTTAAAAAAAATTCTCATTTATCAATAAGAACATAAACAACTCACAAAAATCAGTAAAATCTTAGATGATTACTTCATAGGAGGATATCAATAATAATCACAAGAAAGTGTAATAAATATATTAGAGCATAAATATCAAAACAATAAAGAAATTCTACTGTTTGTACATTAGAATGGCTACAATTAAAAATATGGAATTGCTCACACATTGCTGGTGGGCAGTAGAATAGTATAACTGCCCTGAAGATCATTTAATAATTTCTCTTCACACTGAGCATATACATAAAGTTTGGCCCCCATAGTCTATTCTTAGGCGTTTACTTCTCAAAATAAAACCACCTCTACAAAGAGACACCTACAGTCACATATGGAAATGTCCATAGCAACTTAATTCATAACCCTAAGAATTAGAATGTATCTAAATATCTTCTGAAAGAAGCTCATAAGTGAGCTGTGACATATTCATCCAGTAGCTTACTGCTCACAACAAATGGAAACAAGATGCAAACAGTTGCTGCCTCATAGATGAATCAAATAGAATACATGTATCAACTCAAAGAACAAATAAAGCCAGTCCATGGCGATGAAATCAGCATGATGATTGCTCTGAGCGGAAGAGCGATTGATTGAGCAAGGTCATGAAGCAAGCTTCCAGTACAATATTTAGTCTCCTTTTAGATATGGAAGGCACGAACATGTATTATTTGTCAAAATGTATATTCATCTATATACTTAAGCTTCGGTGCTTTTCTTTCTGTGATTAGATCTCAATAAAATCTGTATGTGATGTGATGTGAGATATTTATGCAGAAATATTTGTGAATGCTTATAACAAAAACCATTTGCTTGCCCAGGGTGCAATCTTCTCTCTCTCTCTCTCTCTCTCTCTCTCTCTCTCTCTCTCTCTCTCTCTCTCTCTCTCTCTCTCTCTCTCCCCCCTCTCCCTCCCCTCCCTCCCTCCCCCTCCCCCTCTCAGTTCCCCTCCCCCTCCCCTTCCCTCCCCCCTCTCTCTCACACACACACATACACACAACACATTTGGATTTGAATGGGTTTTTCTTATCACCTGTAACGGCATTTTTGTCGTTGCTTCTATGACAGAACACCTGACAAAGAGAAATGTAAGGGACTGGGACTACATTCATCTCTGAAAGTCCTGGATGTTTCCGCATCCTAGCATGGATATGCAATGTCTTAAGTTCAACCCCCTACCACATGCAAACACACATACATGCAAAAAGTAACTTAAGAAAAGATTTCTTTGGCTCACAGTTTGAGATTACAGTCCATCGTAGTGAGGAAGAAACATCAGGATCATGAAGCAGCTAGTCACACCGCCCCTATAGTCAGAAAGCAGACAGAGATGAATGTTCCTGTTCAGCTCACTTTTCCTTTTAATTCAGTCTGGGACCCTGGGCCATGGGATGGTTCTTCCCACGTTCAGGACTGGTGTTTACTTATTTATTAAACTTTTCTGGAAATGTCTTCATAAACCTATGGGTATGTACTTCTATTGTGATTCTAAGTCTAGGCAAGCTGACAAAGAAGATTATCAATTTCAATGATTTATAAATAGTATTAGTTATGTAAGATAGGAGTCTGTTCCTTTTTCTGCCAATAATCTTAACCTGTCAGGAAGTTAAATTTGTATGTACAAGTACATAAAAGACCTAGGACTTAGGAAGCTCTGTAATCCTGGGTCAGGACCCTGGATTCATGCTTTCTCAGTGACAGGTAGTTAAGATATATAGTTTCTTCTACTGATCTACAAAGCAATCTGGTTATAGGACATGGTATGAATAGTCATACAAGATCTCAGAGTCAAAGAGACCATCCCTCCAAATATAAGATGGAGAACTTGATGCCAGAGAGGTATTTGCCCGGGAACACAGAGCTGGTTAATGACAATTTAAGACTGAAATGACAGTGTCTTTATTTCCACCAGTGTCAAGTCAGTATATCTGTATGCTTCTCTCAGCCATTATTCATCATTTTCAACCCAGAAATTTCTCAGGGCATTCACTCCAAACACTAACTTTAGTCTCTCCAACCCTTTTAGGGTTTTCTTTGCTAGATATTCAAAGTTTTATTCGTGTATGCACCACCTTGTGTGCCTTGCTGCCGGTGTGTTAGGACTTTGGTAACCTCATCTAATCTCAGCCCAGCCTGATGACATGGGATACTCCCGAAAGCAGGCACTTGATTGATCCCATAGAGTTGCCATGACAATGGTGCAGGTGCATTCTGATGTATTTTTGAGGTGCTATGAAACTATACATGAGAACAAACTCTGCCAGCATAAAGCTCAGAAAATATTTATTGAGATTGATGGCCACATAATATATGCTGGTGGCAACTTTTGCACTAAGTCAGAATTGAGACAAATGACGTTATGGATATATTAGGATTTCTTATCTGCTTCTAAAGGACAGAACAATCCCCACCGCCATACAATTTATACACCTTGTTAGTCACCAGACATGACATCATAATGCTTACATATTCATTCAACCTATGGTCACTCTGCCCTGCTTCGGTGACAGTGATGATGTGACCTACAGAAAATCTTGCATAAGAGCCAGGATAAGGCTGAGTCATTTGTCCTCTACTCAGATGGCAGGTTCCAAGGTGCTAGCAGTCACCTCATACAAATAATATCTCAGCTAGCACTAGAGACGTGGGACCTTGCAAAGAGAGTTCCAGAACTCATGAAGGGAAAAAAGCAGAGGAACATCAAGATCAGGAGATATTTATAAAAGGCGTGGGATTTTTGTTTTCTAATTTTAAATATCTAAGTATTTGTTTTAGTGGGGTGATGGGGGGTCAAAGGAAAACTTTCAGGGGTCAGCTTTCTCCCTCAATTGTGTGAGTTCCAGGGATTGAACTCATGTCATCATGCATGTAGCATGGATAAAATTCTAGCAGGATTTTAGCCAACCACAAGAATTCTCCCCCACCCCCAACACACCCCTACCACATAAGTCCTTGGATTTTTCTGTCTTTCTTTCTTAGTATAGAAACTAAGGCTGAAACTCCAGAGCTCCCCCATATAAGACTCTATTAATAAGCTACATCTCAAGTCTTCTCTCTGACTTGTATTTCGAGACAGGATCTTACTATGTTGCCCAGGCTTGCCTTGTACTGACTCTGCGGCCTAGGCAGGCCTGGAACTTGCAATCCCTCAGGCTTGTGCCAATAGACCTGAGTCTTTACTTCCCTCTTAGAAACCTTTTTTAAAAAGCAGCAGTTGGGGCCCAAAAGATGACTGATGACTTCAGTTTGTTCCCAGGACCTGTGTGACAGATGGAGCAACGCACGTGTAAAACAAAATAAAAAACAAAACAAAACAAAACAAAAAAACCCAGCAAATCAGTGTTTTTCAGACTTTAATCCAGCCCTACATTACCTTAAACATTCTCATGTTCTATCTTTAACACATTTGTGTATTTCATGCATTGCCTCTTCTTCCGAAGGGAAGGAGTAGGAGTCTAGTCTCAACTTAAAACCTGGACATGTTCAAAAATAATCTGGAAATATCCTTTAGAATTAGAAAACAATGTATTTTGAAAGTGTAATGGGAGGAAAATGGTATCATTATGCTTTCGTTTCTGTTTTGGAAAGAGCCAGCGCTGTCATTTTCTGCTGTCATCACCACACTCTCGGTGATCACAGTTTGTTCTCCCCTTGCTGGATGAGAACAAGCTTTGCTGGAATCAAATTGATTGTGTCAGAAGAACACACCCCTCCTCATCCATCCTACCACCATGCCTGCCCCTCTATAGCGTACCTCAAGCTCTGGGCCAGGAAACATCAGTGGGCAAATCTAACGTTGACTTATATGCCATGAATGTAGCAGATTTAATACATCTATTTAATACGTAGAGCTATTATAGAAACATCAGAGGCTTAGACACCACTTGCTGGGGTTCTCATCAAGGTTGCTACCCATTCTCTAGTTCTGAGCAGAGAACAGCGTCTTTGTTGGTTCATGGTTTTGTTTATCTGAGAAGTAGTTCAAGTCTCTGCCCCAAATACATAGAGCTACTGGAACAAATTCTTTGTCAAATTTGTTATTTAAAAAAAAAAAAAAAAAAAAAAAAAAAGGAGGATGAGTGGGCAAATCAAGGTTGAGCCCCCTAGACCTCCTTTTGACATTTATTTACTTGTGTGTAAGCGAGTGACTGTTCTCAGACTGTCCTAGTCAGCTGCCTTTTGTTTCCTCACTCTGAGGCTAGAAATGAACAAATAATAGCTATGGGATGTTTCACTTAGCTAATCGTTTTTAATGTAACAGTTATTTCCGTTGCATTAAGCAAGCACAGATCTCAATTAAGTTTTTACATACCAACTAGTTAAGCAGTTTGGCATAAAAGTCAAGGATTTCCAAAGGGGACTTTTTTTCCTCCCAGAAACTAAATAGTATATTTCTCCTGAAGTCTTGAGTTAAAATATCAAATACCATTTGGCCACTCATGGAGCCAACAATAACTCACTCAGCATCTCTGGAGACTGGCAGCAAAGCTCAGGCTGAGAGGTGATCTGATCTGTTCACAATAAAATCTTCGGTTTCCTCTGGCTGTACCTAAAACTTCCAAGAAGATACTTCTCTGGAACTTACTATATGTGCTTCTCAAAGAGAGCGGGAAAAAAAAAAAAAAAAAAAAAAAAAAAAAAAAAACTTGCTAAAAATGTTTTCTCCTGAAAGTCATTCTTAAATATATTCTTCATATTCTATTTACCAACCGATACAAAATATAATCGAATACTTGGCAAATTAAGCAATCACCCAATGTGATGATTTTGTAGTAATCTGTTGCCTGTTTTCTTTTTCAGGGAAATACTAAAGTATAGAAAATGGCATCAAACAATTAAAAACTCTTAAATTAAAGAAAGGCAGTTTGAAAGGATTATATGTGTCCTAAAATCCATAGACCCAAATGTATATGATGTAGGTCACTATAGAAAGCAAGAAATTCTTTCTCAATTGTGTTATGAACACAAAAGGATGATCAGTTGGCCAATCATTCAGATTCACAGGGCAGTGTTTTCCATTAGCTATAGAGAGGCCTAAGTCCACGTGGTATTGGTAATTAGCATTAGTTAGGACGAACAAGACCAGTTACTTCTACCCAGACTGGAGTCTTCTTACCACACATCCAGAAAACTGACCAGTGCCCTTAGCTAGGGCACATAGCAAACTCTTAAGAAAATAAATGAATAAAAAGATTATTTTCTATGAGAACAAATTCTTCCCCAAGAAAAGCAGGTTTAACCTATAGAATACCATTACAATTCTTTCCTTCTTTCTCCAGAAAAGAACAGAAAACAAAAAACAAACACGAACAACCAAATGCTCCTATCCTGTCACCCCATAAGAGACATCAATGAAATTGATACTTCTCAGTATAGATAAGTCTGTGCTTAGATTTTGGCCCTCATTCTCCACAACTCGGGAACTATTTTTCTATCCATCGATTTGTTAAGTTCTCCGAGAGCATGCCTATGAGTCATGTCCATATTTTCTGACATAATGTCTTTGAGGGCACCCTGCTCCCTTTCTTGTTTTGATGTCAAATCTCTCTCTTCCTCTGGGTTATACCTGCAGGTGACCTGTGCTTTCCCCACACGGAGCACTCAGGTTTCAAACACATCTGCGGACGTTTGAAGACAGACAGGTGACCTGTGTAAACAATTAGGTTTATGCTTTATCACCCTGTGTGTATATCTGTGTGAGTTATCTGTGAACACAGTAAACTTGGAATGCGGAGTGGGGTGGTCTGCCATCTGTTTCTAAACAGTAACGTCTTAAAGTGTACACCCACAATTTTCTAAGCAACCTTATAGTGCAATGTAAAGGAGCAAAAATAATGATAACTCCTTTCCTGTAAGTAAGAAAAATAACTCAGAGATTGTCCAAGGTCAGGCAGTATGTATAGTTGGTTAGCCAGAACCGAAATGGAAGTTCCACACAGGACTATTGTTTACCTGTGCTGTTTCTAGATGTAAACTTTGTGCCCTCTTTTTACTGGTATCAAATTATCTTTTATTGTTGTTAAAAGGAATGCATTTTTTTGCTGTTTATTTTTCCTTTCCCTGATCTTCATGATTTAGCAAGGTAAGAAAGGGTTATGAGTAAACAAAGAAATATTAACAAGGAGAATGGTACAAGGAAGGCTATTAGGTCATGGGTGATCTCCTCAATGGCGTTTTACAGATTCCTGTGGTTCTGTGTCTCCAGGGAAAGACTTGTTTGCATTCCAGTATCTCTATGTTGTCTAGGCCTTAAGATGTGTTTGTATCCAATATTCTAGGTTAAGACGATGCTCAGCTACAGACAGATGCAGACCCAGACCCAGACCCAGACCCAGACCCAGACCCAGACCCAGACCCAGACCCAGACCCAGACCCAGACCCAGACCCAGACCCAGACCCAGACCCAGACCCAGACCCAGACCCAGACCCATCCATTTGCTTGCTTGTTAATTCATATAATCATGCTTATGACCCTGATTTACATCCTGGTTTCATTTGGCCCTTCCCAGAAAAATTCAGATTCTAAGACTGGTTACCCAGCCCTTGCTCTTCCTGGTACCTCCCACTCCTGATGCTTTCCTTCAATGGTCCTCAGTCTGGCCCTCCTTCTGTGCCTCAAGCCTGCCAAATACTTTCTCTCCTTCTGACCTTCCTGTTTGTCCTGCCTGGAGCATTCTGCTGTAAAGCCTGCTCATGACTGATTCCTCCTCCTGTTCCTCCTCCTCCTCTTCCTCCTCTTCCTCCTCCTCTTTCTCCTCCTCTTCCTCTTCCTCCTCCTCTTCCTCCTCCTCCTTCTCCTCTTCCTCCTCCTCTCTTCTTCTTCCTCCTCCTCCTGTTCCTCCTCCATCTCCACAGAGAGAGACACATTGAGACAGCACCACTCACCTTTGCTTTCTCACAGAATACTGGTTTCCATTACAGAATTCAGCATATTCATTCTGATTTGTGTACTTTCTTCCTTATGTTTTATTGAGCACTGTCTAAAAGGTATCCTCTGTTAGAGCAGAAATAAAATTTCATGTTTATTACCCTATTTGAGACTCCTAGAACAGTGCCTGAAACATAGCACCTAATAAATAATTACTAAACTAAATGTCTGGGTGTTAAAAATACATTCAAAAGACAAAAGGAAAGAATTCACTTCCTGGAAATACTCAAATCAGGTGGCTTCAGGAAGTTAATTTTCTACTCAGTCACGCATCTATTACATTTCACTTAGCAGCTGACAGATTTCTGGAGATTCAGGTCACCTGATTTCTAAAAATATCTATCCACTATGATCCCAGATCGTTCCCTGGGGAAGTGACTATACTACTATTAGCTGGAGTAAACCCCTTTAAGCCTGGAGGCCTGCCGGATCATTGGTGGTGTCTTAGTTGGTGCTCAGATATGTTTTAGATGATAAATTATCTGATGTCCAGTTCATTAACAAGTCAACTCAAAATAAATAATAATCAATTGTAGTTAAGGGGACTTTTACCATATAAACTACATCAATTCAGGAATGTGGAAGACCATGTCATCTCTCTGGAAGGGGAAGTGTCATAGGTTAAAAACTAGAAAAAAACAAAAAAAAAATGTGCCCGATTCTTATCAGTAAGTTGATTAATGAATCCAGGATTCACCCAGATATGAGACTTGGTTCTGGGGGAGCAAGTGGGAGCTTTAGAGAAAACCTAAGTACGGGTAGACGCCATTTTCGTTTTCTTACCAATGTCTTCACGAATCCTATTTTAAAGAGGGTAAAGCTAAGGCTTACAGATATGAAATAGTTGCTCCAATGTCACTTAGCCAGAAGATGTGAAGCTCAGGGCCTAAATACACCTCTTTCTGAAAGCATGCCCTCACTATTTTGCCCAATCTTCCTCAACCAAACAGCTTGACAAAAAGTTCCTGCACCAGTTAGGTTAGGGATGTGCTAGAGTAAGTGCTGTGAAGTTTACACAGGACACTTTTCCGTCTGTGACGTAACAGTGCAACATAAAGCTTTCGGAGACTACACTGGGGCAGAGCTTCCCTTGCGAGCTGTGTGAAGAGGTGAATAAAGCTCTTTCAAGCAAATTTTGGGGAAGGCAGCCATAGGACCTTCGCCAGTCTTCCCCTTTCCATGGTCAGCCTGTATGAAACGCGTCTATCCACAAAGAGAGAGTCAGGGCTGTCCTTTAGGGGAAGACTCTGAGGTTCTCAGGTCTGCAAGAAATAAGATAGCATTCTACATGCCCTGATTTCATGATCCTAGTAATTCATTACATATTCAATCTCTATACTTTCCTTAAAGAGTTCTGTGTGTGTGTGTGTGCGCGTGCGTGCGTGCGTGCGTGCGTGCGTGCGTGCGCGCGCGCCCTTCCCCCAGCCTTAAGCAGGCCTGAGAGACCTTGCTTACCACAACAGACCAAGTGATAAGGATCTAGGTGGAGTTACCCACCTTGGCTGCACAGAACACAGAAGCAGAGCTGCCCCTGGGCTTGCCTTGAGACATCTCCAGCCGTAACCTAGAACGGATTATGGATTATCCCACCCATCTCCGGCTGAAACCTGGAGGGGTTGTGGGTTGGGCCTTCCCCTTTAAATTGAGAGCTGAACATTAAAGCTTTGAGCCTTGATCAGAGAACTTTGTCTTGGCTTCATCTCTTCTCGACCTCTGTCCCCCTTTCATTCCCAGCCCCCCTTTCAGGTGACCCAGTTGACTCGTGGCCGCAGGCGGCTACATGTGTGTACATATATGTATGTGTTTAGTATATGTGTGGAAGCCAGGGGTTGGCACTAGCTATCTTCCTCAATGTCTCTTTACATTATCTTTGAGTCATGGTCTCTTACTGAATCCTGAGTTCCTCAATTTGATTAGATTGGTTGGCTAGCAAGCCCTAGGGGTCCTCTGGGTCTGTCTCAAGAGTGCGTTCTTATAGGGGTGGTGGGGTGAAACTCAAGTCATGCTTGTAGACCAAGCCCTCCACAGACTGGACTATCTTCCCAGACACCTTCGCTACCAATTAAATAACTGAAGCCTCCTGGCTATTGAGGTGACAGGCAACAAAGACAGTGTTCTCAGAAAACAAGGAAACAAACACCGACTTTATGTTTGTTTCCTCTAAGACTTGCTGAACCGGAGACTTGCAATGACTGGAGTACGTTGTGTGGAGGAGGGGAGTCCCTGAATTTTCCACTATGGGCACGTGTGCTTTTTAAGTCCAATGCCTTGATTCCGGAGAGAAGGAGGGTACAGCTGAAGGGAGTAAAGAACACTTAGACTCCTGGTTCCAGAGTCGTCACAGGGACAGTGGCAGTTGGGGCCCAGTTTCTAATAGTTTTGTCATCTCCCGTGTTTCTAGCACACACACCCCTGCCCCCACCTCCATTCACGTTATCATATCACTCCCCAAAGCCTTCTACCTCCACTGGAATGGCTAAAACTGACACGTTTCAAAAGCTAGTCCTCTACGAAGATCAAGGAAAACCAGTTCTGGTGTTTGAAATAACCCATCTGTGTTATGTACCTGACACAACATTTTTAAAAAATATATTATTTTATGGTTGTGGGTACAACAACTTAGCCTTTCCCATCCAAGATTTGCTTCTGTTTTATTAATTTGATTGGGGAATTTTTTTTTTCACAAATGATGACGAAGCTTCTGGAGACGCGCCCCTTAGAAAGCAATTTGAAAGGAATTCCAGTGCAAATCCATGTGCATAGATATCCACTTCCCCTTACCCTGGCCCTGAACAATCTATATCCATCAGCAAATCCTGCCTGGCGCCTTCAGGTTATGGCAGAACCTGGGTCTGCAAGCCATCCTGCACGCCACCCTAGAGGGCGCGCTGCCTACACTTTCCGCCAACGAGGCGGCCGCCGTGGCTCCCAGGCTCCATAAAAGGGGAGGAGGCGGATCGGTTTCCTTCTCTCATTGAGAAAGCGGAGCGGATTGGAAGGCTGGGCATATAAAGCCGCGCAGAGAGCGTGAAACAAAGCAGACCGATCGGAATTGGACTTGGGAAGAGAGGCGCGGAGTCAGGCAGAAAACTTGTTGGAGAGGAGTAAAGAGCCGCTGCCTCTCCTCCTCCACTCCGCTGCGCTTAAGGGGTTCCCTCCGGCCTTGCGATTTATTTTTGTATCTGCTTTTTATAGAGAGAAGTATATATATTTTTTCTTCTTAAGAGAAAATTCCTGTTCCAAGAGAAAATAAGGCAACATCAATGAAGGAGAGAAGAGCCAGTCAGAAATTATCCAGTAAATCTATCATGGATCCTAATCAGAACGTGAAATGCAAGATAGTAGTCGTGGGCGACAGCCAGTGTGGGAAAACCGCGCTGCTCCACGTCTTCGCAAAGGACTGCTTCCCCGAAGTGAGTGTGACCCTTTGAGGGTAGCGGCTGGTGGGGTCCCCAATCTGGACGACAGCGTCGTCTCTCCTGCTTCACTGATTTTCTTCTTGAAAGTCTTTCTCATGCCCAGCCGGTCTCTACCGCCACACTGCTGGGAAGCGAAAGTGTCCTGGAAGCCTCTGGGCTGGAACCCGCCAGCACCCTGGGCTCTTGGCCCCAGAAACTTGCTGGTTTCAGTGTGGGAGGCCGGGTGGGGAGACCTGGGTGGGCTCTCGGGAGGGGGGCTGCGTGTTGACTGTGTGGGGAGTGTGCGGCTGTTGGTGGTGGCTTTTTAATTGGGGGCTTGGGTGTTTTTCAAGTGTTCGATATGTGGGTCGTGTTTTTAATAATCACTTTGCCACCTTTCCTTCCTCTTCTGTCCCTTTCGTTCATCCAGAATTACGTCCCTACCGTGTTTGAGAATTACACTGCCAGTTTTGAAATCGACACACAAAGAATAGAGTTGAGCCTGTGGGACACTTCAGGTAAGACTCGGCATACCGCGTGGCGGTCTGAACCGGTGCACCCCGGGGCTCGGGATCTGGTGCTCTGTCTGCTAACGTGGCTCCTTGAGGGACCTCCAGGTCCCTAGCCGCGGGAAAATGTTATCCTTTCTGGGCAGGGGCGACAATGGGGTTGATTGTGGTCTTGGGGACAGGAGGACGTTATGTGTCCGGGGTGACCCTGCTGGACGAGCCTCTGGTGGCCGCATGGCCTTGTGTTGTCCTTCCTTGGGGCCGTGCCGGAGCGAGCCGCCAGGGTGGCCCAGTGCTGGAGCACGCAGGGCAGCGTGAAGCCCCCTCGCTCGCCCAGGAAGCCCCCCGTGGGTGTCACCAGCCATCTGGTCTCGGGGCAGAAGCGCAGGCTGAGCTGGGAAAAGATCCCCGAAGCCCCCGGGTTGCGTGCGGGTTCCAGGTTGGGGGAGATGGGTGAATGGCCGGAGCCAGCGCCCGTGACGCCTACTGTCAGGAATGCGCTGGTGGTGCCGGCAGCGGCCACCGCGGGGCCTCCGCCCCCGCAGCCTCTGTGCCACCGGCGCAGAGCGGCTTCTGCGGCCGCCCGGGGATCACTCTGTGCCAGCTCTCGGAACCTACCACTCCCTACCCCTTAGCCTCGGCCTCGCCCGCCTGCAGGGCCGCAGGCAGCACCGCTCGCCTTTGACCTTCCTGTCTACTTGAATTATTGGCGCCTTGGTGGGTTCTGTCCAGAGGTCTAGGGTTCAAGGCCGGGTTGTTGCCTTCCCATGCGCCCACCCACCAGCGTGGCACAGGATGGTGGGGAGGGCAGATCTCCGCGGGCGGTTAGACTGGCAGCCCCGGCTGAGTTCGGGGAAGGGACAGTGAGGACTGAGCAACCCCGCGGTATCCAAGCTCTACCCAGCCGGGTAGAGACCATACCTTCTCCAGAGGAGCAGACGCTACCAATCTAGGAGGGGAACGGCCGGTGCTGGTGGGGAACTGAGCTGCCAGACAGATTCAGGCGAAACTGGAGAGGAGGAGCGCACAAGCGCCAACACGCAGGGTTACTGTCAGGCGGGGTGGCCCGAGGTGGAGCCGTGTTCTACGGGGAGTGGCCTCGTGGAGCTTCAGCGAGCTTCCCACACCCTGGGCTGGAACCTCTGAGGGACTTGGGGGATTAGACAGTGGGAGGAAGGAGCCAGAGTCACAAGGTCTCCAGAGGCAGCCCCCCAGCACAAAGGCTAGAAGAAAGACTAGAGGGAAGTCTTGCACCGGCGCCTCTCACGGTCGGTGCCAGATGCTCAGATTGCTGCAGTGAGAACGATGGATCCAGTTTCCCTCTGGAGAGTCAAGCTCTTCCTTGAGCTGCTCCAAGGGCGTTTTCTGTGTTTTTTGTTGCTGAGGTTGCATACACAGTCTTGATACTATAGAGAAAGTGTTGATGGAATTCTAGTGGTTTATTACTAGTTTCTATCATCAGAATTATTACATAGCCTAGTATTTTATTAGGCTCCTGTTCTCAGACATATGATGGTAATTGTTATGCCTAGTGCACCGAACAGCTGGCGTGGTACCAACAATTAGCACCAGCATCCCCCTCTCTCCCACTCAGTCCTGTTTGGACTTACACTCGAGAAGAATCATTTAGGCATGGAGTGGGGCAGAGTGGGTCTGATACAGTCTTTGATACAAAGCTGTGTTTCAATCTTAGCTCCTGGTTACCAGGGATTTTTGTGTGCAAATCCTCTACCTCCCTGGGTCTCATTTTCATCATCTGTAAAAAGAGGGCAGACGCTGAGCTGGGTAATGTGCAAGATCTCTCCAGCTATGCTTCTTGGCTTTAGTGTACTGGACAGGCAGATTTTTTTTTTGTTTCCCAGGATGCTGGTTGGCTTCAGCTCCTAGTCTCAGTGGATCTGGCATCCCCGTGCTGAGGTTCTCACAGCCTACAAACCAAGCCAGATTCTGGGCTGAGCCAGGCTTCCTGGTGGATTTAGGAATGAGACTATTTGGATAAGGAAGGGGGATGGGTGGACTCCTAGGAATGCCGGGTTATACATCCGCGTCTCAAGCTTCAAGAGTCACAAGACCACCAACAGAGATTTTAGATTAGGTGCCCAAAGGCCAAACCTGCCATTTCCTTCCTTTTAAGAGAGAAAAGGCATAAGCTTTCCAAGAGCTAGTAAATAAAATGAATGTATATGAATGGTTTATAGTGAGAAGCCAATGCAAACATCACTTCAGATATTTTCAAGCCTTACTCAGCAACTATGTAGTTCACAGTCTTTGCACATATAGCACAATGTCTTACATACAGTAGTTACCCAATAAAACCTAAGGACTGAGCAAATTATAATGATATGCATAGTTGCTAAGGAGATGGGGTTCCTGGCATTAATTAGCACTGAATTACCTTTGCCTTAAGATTGGCAACTTCATAAATATTGCTTTTCATCAAATTAAAGTTAATCACTTGAAATGAAATCAGTAGTGACATAATGACTTCTATTTTTATTTAGTAAAAGAAAACCCTATGCATATTTCTGTAAGATCAAAGGGGTTAAAAGCTGATTGCAACTGTGTTGCACTGCAAAATTATTCAGTTATGAAACCTTACTTAAAATTTAGATTCATACAAAGGAAAAAAAGAGACATGGGAAATTATTTGAAATTCCTATTATGTTGTTTGTGGAGCGAGATGTTAGTTAATTAAACATAGTTATGGAGCATTGCTTAAATTCTAGAAAGAAGCTGTTTCTACTGCAAGTGCCTTGCCACTCAGCCTTAGCAAGTCTCCAGCAGGAAGTTCATGCTTCCCAGTAATTTTACTATCTTTCCTATTCACTTACTTTTCCTGACAAGTTCCAAGAGATTCTGCCCCCACCCCATTATTTGACATTTTCTCTGCTCACAAAGGCATTGTTTTGTTGAGGTATGAAAATAATTGCATATACTTTATGCCTCTTCATATATTTCATTTTCCTCAACTGTTACCAGCTTATCTCAGGAGAAAAGATCCAATCCAAGTTTATAGATCTCTAAATGTCATCTTTTATCCTCTCCGAAGACTGTGTGTGAGAGATTTATATAGGGAAAATTGGGTGGAGAAAGAATATCCACTGTGCCCTTTGGTGGCATGGCTATTGTGTTAGACCTTCGAGCAGAGGAACACACGTGCTGGAAACAATTCTTTATGAATTTTCTGGGTGTGAACCACATCTCCTAAGTGGTCTGATCACCCCTGAAGCAGTCATGATCATGTGTAAGCAAAAACTGCCAATTTGAATGTGGGAAAAAGTGTTAAGTGGAAGTACCATATGAGGAAAGGAAGCCGTTCATTTCTCTTCTGGGAGCCCAGGCAATTAATATTTCCTTCTTTTCTATTTCTCTTCCTTGTTTCTGCCTCTACTGTAAGCAGGCCCTCTGTCAGACAGCATAAGAATCAGGGTTAGGTGATTGCCAGCCTATGATGCACTTACTCTTGAACTCTAATGGCTTCTTCTAACTGGTTGCTATGAGACTTTCCCAGTAGAGCTCCAAGCAGTCTTTAGGTTCAGACAGTCTTTCTATTTTTTTTTTCCCCAATGCACTCACCAATTACAACAGCCACAGTGGCACAGTGCCAATGGACTCTCATGGCTACTTAAAATACTCCAAAAGTAATGAAATATCATAAGTGTCAGGAAAATCTTCTAAAATGAGGGATTTCTAAAGGTAGTCTTGGGTCCATGTCTTCCTCTTACATTATTATAAAATGAGATGATTAATACTTGCAGAAATGTGCTGGGGAAATAGTGAAATTATCCCAATGAGTTTTGAGAAACAGAAAGGGAATGAGGGAATAGTTTTGGTATCTTAAAGTGATAAGTTAAACCAAATAGCTTCTAATAGCTTGTGCTTCAAAATATGCCATACTTGCCAAATGTAGAAGCAATTTGGAACATAAAGCCAAATGCCTACTAATAATAGAAAGTTAGTCATTTAAAGATCACCATATCTTTTCCTAGGAACTTGATTGCAGTGTAATTTCTGCATATGTGATTTAGGGAGTAATCGTCACCAATGCCAGCATTTAACCAGAGCAAGTTAATGCACATTTTATTTAAGGCGTATTATTATTATTCAATTCAACTGCTGTTCCCCAGTTGATAACTGTGGTATTGCCCTGTGAAAACTTTTCTGAATATTAACATACTATGAACCTCTTTCAGGTCCTGAATGCTAAAGTTAGCATTTGCTGTATTTGTTTCTAGTATCATTAACTAAAAACAATATATTTCCTACATTTTAATATAAAACAACAGATATGAAAGAAAAAAAAACTAACTACTTTCCTTGGAGGAAAATCTTCAGAACCAATATAAATCTAACTACACTAGTATATTTCAGCTTTTAACAATCAAGCTTGAAGGCCAGTCTTGGTGACAAGTGCCCTAATGGAAATTGCAAACAGTTTTGAAGACCCATATACATATTAATCAAGAAAATCCATTTAAAAGGAAATAACTGGTCCCCTTTTTTTGTGATTTAAAACATAAATGAACACATCTGGACAGGCCATGAAGATATGGCTGTAAACCGTTAGGGCATGGCATCTGCAGAAGCTCCTGGGGCTATGGTGGGGGAGGGGCAGTACTGAGCTGAGCAGGAATAGTGGGTCCTCAAGCTGCTGACATTCTAGTGGCCAATAGGGGTGACCAAGCAAATATAAATGTCGTGAATATAGGTGAAAAAGTAAAATACCCATTCTTTCTCCAGGGTGAAGTAAGAAATCAAATTAGGTGCCCAGAATAAGTATAGGGTGCAGCTAGGAAGAAATGCGTGTGTACTTCAACAAAGCAAGAAATCCTTCCCAGGGCATCTGTTAGGAATACTCCATAGGTGAACAGGAACACGGAAACAGAAGGTGGGCTTTGGTGGGAATGGATTCACCCACAGCAACAAGACTAAAGAGGTGTTCAACACCTGTGCCAACCAACTCCAAGTCCCCAGCCCAGGTCTTCTTGTCTATTAAAGCCCCCAAATTCCAAAGCGTTCCTAGAAGTGGACTCAGATCTTCCCAAGTTCTTAACCTCCCTTTTACTTTAAAATGTGCTTAAAGTTAATGATTATCAGGGAAGAACCAGATTCTGAAAGTTGAGATGTCTGACCTAAGCTTTTTAGAGGTAGGCTAAGAATTTACAAACGGTTTTCATCTGAAGAGCAGAACAAACTACAAAGAACCAGATATTTCACACAGTCATTGTGATCCTGGGAACCTGTGTCAGGCCCAGATGTAGACTAAGCATTCATACACTGAAATGTGGGCTGGGGGTAGACAAACAACGTGTCTGGAAACAAGACTTCATCAGTCTCTAGACTTTCTTCTTCCTTCTCCTTCTGCTTTTTTAAAAATCCATTTAGTGCTAATTTTGCCTCCAATTTGGCTTTTCCTCAGTTGTACATTGGAGTAAGGTGTCCAGATTGGTCATTCTAATGTTCCTAAAATAGCCAGGTGTTTCATCATTAATACAGTTCTTTTACATGGAACCTGTACACCTCGGACCCCAGTGACTCCACTCAGCTCATGATGCATGGTTGGACTGTGCCAAATGAATCAGCTGGGCCTCACTCTTTTTTTTTTTTTTTTTTTGATGTCCTTGAAATGTCTTCTGGTTATTACATATTGGCAACATTCACAGAGTCCCTTTTGGCAAAAATTCAGACTTTTCTGACATAGGATGTAAGCTACTTCAAAAGTTTGGCCAGGTATTGAGCTCATTGGTATTGAAACACAAGCTTGATGCTGTAGTATGTGGAAAGGTGAAGCTACTGGAGGGACCCCATGCTCAGATAACAGGCTCTCACAAAGCATAGGAGCTTCAGTGTGGAGTGAGTGATAACGTGGATTGTTAAAAGGTATCTATATAATCTTACCCTGCAAGCTCCGTGGTTCCTTATGGTTTCACTCTCTGTAAAATGTTATTATTTTTAAGTATCCCGAGATTGAGAACTTCTACCAAAATTTTACTTAGAGTCACCAAATAGCAATGTTAGTTCTACCCATCTGAACGTATATTCACCTGTGCATCTGTACCACCCCCAGAAATAGAAAAGACTCACATAACTGCCCACCTGTTTTCATAAGAGCTCTTCATAATCTCTAAAAGTCTGATTCAGTAGAAGATACAAATGAAATATCCCTGCTGGGCCGGTGGTGATGGCATACTGGGGGGTGTGATGCTTGCGATGCAGATAGTTGAGGAGGAATTGAGGCTTATACTGAAGCAGAGTCTCAAGATCTTGTCCAAACTTGACTCACATTCCTGAGCCTGCTCCCCTTGTACAGCTTCCCTCCCAGCCGTGGCCTCTCCTACTGCTTGCTACCCGTGTGCTTTTGATGAACATTTAACAACAAAATTTACTGTATAATTTCTGCCCAAAGTATCCATTATCCCTAACTTCCTTATCTTGGTAGGAATCCCTTATGGGAAAAGCTTTCGACTTACTTTGAGTGTAGAGTATAACACTTTTAAAAGATTCAGTGAAGAGGATTTTCAGTTTGCAGACTTCAGAAGACAAAGTTTCAGTATTTGAGCTGGTTTTGCAAAAAGTCCAAAGGTCTCCCTTTTAGGCATGGCTCTTGGTCCATATATGTTTAATCATGTACATATATGGTGTGTTTGTATCTCTGCAGCAGGGTGACTTCAGCAGGCAGGTATGTGTTTGAAGAATTAGTTTCTAGGTGCGGCATTTTGTGACTATCCTTGGGCCGGAAATTTTCCTCTGAGCCCAAATTAATGATTTTGAAGACGAGGATGAGTAGGCCTGAAATTTTAAAAAGTCTGTCAGAACTTTTCTGATGTTTGCCAAACTCAAGCAATGAAGAACCCCCACAGCATGCTTATTCTAATCCATGCCTGGGTAAAGCCTTTCAGCTGGGAGGTGGGGGATGGACGGGTTGAGCTACTTGTTTTGCATATAGTCCAGTTACATCTTTATTCTAATACAGCTCCCTGCAATTTGCCAATGGAAAGTCTGGTAGGTTGTTTTAAAAAGAGTCTCAAAGGCAGTGCTGTGTCTTTAAGAAAGATGCTGCCCTGAAAATGTCCATATGCATGAAGCCCATTCCACATGCTAAGGAAGTTTTATTTGACAAGCAAAGCTTCATCCCTAGATTTATTGGGTTTTAACTATAATACATTCTGAGGTACTGAAGTACAGACTGTGAACACACGAGGACCCACTGTATGTAGCACACCATAAAAACATGTTCAGTTAGCACCTTCCAACCTTAACTAGAATCTATAGAAATTAATGTTTCTGGAAGCCTTCCTTCCCAAGGTGCCACAGGACTTCTCCAGCTGTGGGATGCAGCAGGAGTCCAGGGCTGGCTTTGTTCTCACTCTGAGGGCTTACTCTCCACTCTTTGGAGTCTCCTCTGTCTCCGGGACTCCTCAGTTGACAGGGCATTCCTAGGATTCTTCCCACACACGCCTGTGGTGATCAGCCCTTTGCTTGCCGACTTTCTTTGTGCAGTTACAGGGGACTGTAGAGAAGAACACAGAAGGGTCCCTTTTACCCAATAAACTGTGAGATCTTTCCTGTTAGGACAACTTTTCTAATTCTATCATTCACTTTTCTTACTTTGAAAAAATGGAGACAATAATTTTGGGTGGTTTTTTTCCTCATCCAGGAAAAAGTTTTAACCTTAAGCTTTCAAAAATTAATGAATAAATTATCTTCTATGGCAAGTGACTCTTCTTGTTGGTGGTCATATTACAGTTAGTTATGAGTTTGAGGATCCGTTTTATTAGTGCCCTTGGGCACTTGTTGATCAAAAAGCTGCATTGTTTACTGCAGGGGCGGTGGTCTGGGCTGAGATCAAAGTGCTTCTCCTGATTAGATCTTGTTAAAGCGCCTAAGAGTTACCTCTTTACCTCCAGGCTCCGTGGCTGGTTTTTCATGAAGCGTTACACTACATATGTATTTTCATCTAAACTGTTAAACCAAATGAAAACAAAAGCAGAAACAGGCCTCCATGAGAATCTTGTTTAACTCGAACAGAACTGTTTCTTTTTAAAGTCAATCAAGAGAGTAAATTTTTCTATTATTTGCATATAGCCACTGAGCACAAATGCTGCCTTGCCTTGCCTTTTTTTTTTTTTTTTTTTTTTTTTTTTTTTTTTTTGGTAGGCAAGCAATCTCTAGCCTGTGACAGAGGGCTGAGCACAAAGCCAGATCCCTTTGTAGCCTTAAACTAGGTGGGGGAGGGGAAGCAGCCCACAAAGGGCGGGGTGTTCTCTACAGCCACATGGTGACTGGAATGTTGCAACCCAGCCTCTGGATTTTCCCAGCAGTCCCAAGTTTAATTAAATTAGTTTTGCCCCTTTGACTTTCTTCAGCCACCTTTGGAAAAGATGGTCTCCATTGTCCTTGTAAATACTCCGCTCTGCCACTCTGTGCAGGCAGCATCCTGTTCTAAAGGAGCCTGGCACCTCCAGATGCTAGTCATGTCCTGTAGGTCTAGACTGAAGAGCGTAAGACATGTGCTTTCTGACACCTGTTTGGCTTTACACAGTAGGCTGGCTCTGACTGTGTAGGTCGGGTCAGGTCGTTGGAGTTAGCTTTGAAGAACAGAAGAGAGCCTCCTCTGTCCTCCTTTGAATTTCTTCTCTGTGCAGTCTGGGATTTTGTGGCAGGCTCTTAGGAAAGAGATATTCGAATGCTCAGAGCAGCAGCTGCGCCAAAGTTAGACTTTGGACTGGCAAATAAGGGAGGTTCCGGTGGAGGGAGTCAGAGCGCAAAACTAATGTAAAATATCAGTGTATCCATAGAGGGTAAAGCCATCCCTTGCCATCCCTTTCTGGTGCCTTTCAAGAAAAACTTAAGGTGAACTCTTAAGTGTTCGCCTTAGAGTTACTCTCACCTCTAATTTCTTCAAGTGGCTGAGAGGGTGGCCACGGCTTGTCATTTTTAGACACATTACATTTTTTTAAATACATTGCAACTAAGGCTTTAGCTCTCAGGGAGTACCTTCCATGCAGACTTTGTTACCGCACTTCCTGCCTCCCACAGGCCAGTGGGATGGTACCAACCTGCCTGAGAGCATCTTAGCCTTTCTTCCCTGCTGGCACTTTACTTCCTGGTTCCTAGAACATCCTCATCTTCCTCCTCGCTTGCCACACTCACTCTCTCACGGTGCTGTCAGGGATGGCAACGACGAATCCCAGAGCCTAGAACACACTTAACAACTTTTAGGTAGAGAGAACAGACTCCTGAATGTCAGCTGCCTTCGTACTTTTCCTTTGAGCCATGGTCTTACTCAGTTGCTCAGTGGAGAAGGGTTATGGAATAGTGTACTCATACGCAGAGTTAAACAATCTTGTTTCACAAACTGCATTCTCTCTCCAGCTCAGGCAGCCTTAATATTACAATCTTTTTGCTTTACCTCTCCACCGGACCTCCTGACTAAAACAATTTCTTTCGAAATCTCTCTCTCTCTCTCTCTCTCTCTCTCTCTCTCTCTCTCTCTCTCTCTCTCTCTGTCTGTCTCTTTCTGACTTGGACCACCAAAGTTTTGACTTAGAGATTACATGTTATGTTTTTCTGCCAGAAATGCAAAATGATGTCAAAACTAAATCAAAATTTAAAAAAAATCTTTAGTGTATTTGCATTTGCCTAGTAAATGATTTTCCGGAAAAGTAGTCGTCACGTTATCTTCAATGTTATAGTCAATCTATTTGATAATTATTGGCCTTGTATGGATTCCCAACATTTGGAATTCATAAAAGTGTCAAAAGAAGAAAGAGAGAGAAGGAGGGGAAAAAATCTTAAAAGTCCAGAAAGTTCTGTGGTTCCATTGACTAACCATTGATTTGAACTTTTAGACTACCTTGGGTTTAACTCAGGCCAGGGCCCTTGAATTATGTCTTGCTGTCATGTTTGTAGATAGAACTGTGTAGACAGGTAATATGATCCAACACGGCATTTATGACATTCTTGGTGTAGCAGGAAGCAAACTTACACAGGGCTGGGGGTTAAGTATAATCAAGCTCAAAGGTCAATGGCTTATCCAGACTTGTAACGGGGAATGGAGTGACACTCCTGTGCTTTGCTCTGGCTTCCTGTGCACCATTAAATTCTCTCTCCTCCTCCCTCCCTCCCTTCCCTTCCCCTCCCCCCATTCAACCATTGGACTAATCTTGAGTTTGGATCTTTTCCCCAGGAAGCAGCTCTCTTTCCAGTGGCTGCGGCCTTTGACCACAGCGATAACAGAACCACAACACCTCTAGTTAATATGTACTCATCTCTTCCTAAATTCCAGCTGCTACCTGTGTTTGCTGAGATCTCACAGATATAGGTTGTCACCATATTCCCCTTATGATTGAAGAATTAGAAGCACCTACTCCTAAGACTTGAGCTTCTTTCCCTTTAGTGGTGTCAATGGGTTTGTCCTCAAGGTTACCTGGTCCCACATACTCCCCAGTTCAATTCTTAAACTCTACCAATTGCACTTTAAATTCCTGACCTTCCCAGGAGCTGAGGTTCCATGCATAGGAGCTCTCTGATCTTCTAGTACAAGTGAATATATGAGTAACCTGTCTTTTGTGGATGTGTTTGCAATTCCTTACGGGAAGGAGTGTGTGGGGTGGCCAGTGTGGGTGAGCCAGGGTGTTGCATTATAATAGGGAAGGGATTTATCTTAAAGGGTAGAGTTAGCGCCTCATGGACAGTGAAGATTTCTGTCTGAAACCTGCGTGTATTTTTTCCTTAGGTTCTCCTTACTACGACAACGTCCGTCCACTCTCTTATCCAGATTCTGATGCTGTGCTCATCTGTTTTGATATCAGTAGACCAGAGACTCTGGACAGTGTCTTAAAAAAGGTAAGTGGGGAGAAATGAGGACATCATCCAGCACTTTCAATGATACAGGGTTAGAGATAGGTAATTTTCTAGGGCATTCAAAGATTCCGAACTTAGGTCTTCTAACGAAAAGACTGGAAAGGATACTTCCACACCAAAACAACGTTCCCATACAACAATGCCATAAGTGGTGAATTAATGTGCTTGAAATTTTATTTCATAAAGCTATGAACAAACTACATTTTATGAGCTTTCATGTTTGTGTTTTGGAAGGAAATGGAGTGAAAATGTAGGAAATAGCTGCAGTAAGCTCTTACCTGACCCTTTGCTCCTTGTGTTTGCTTTTGGTCTTAATTCGGATATTCGCCTTAATACAATAAGAGCTATTTTGACAAGGGAGTTGTAGTTCAGTTATTTATAGAAAGATAATGTGGAATTAGCATAAGAGGAATATGTGTAGTAGGGCTTGGCCCTGCACACGCAACAATGTGGATTATGATCAGATATATACTAATACATACCAAATACTAATAAAGTGTCAGTTATGCCAAACATGTGTGTTACACACAGCACTGGTTACTGGAAGCAAAGGTAGGTCAGATTCTATAGGTGGAGATGGGACTTAGAAGAAGCTATGGATAGAGGAACCAGGGATAAGAGGAATGGTTCCTGTTGAAGATAAGTGTTGAGGCCTAAGAAGGCCACTGTGTATGTGTGTAGAGAGTGATGCTGAGCCTCTCGCAGCAGAGGACTTGGCCCCCAGGGTAGTTGTAGAAACTTGAATGAGTTCCAGAGAATTCAGTGGGGACAGCAGTTCTGCTTGACCTGCAGTATCCCAGGCTTTGTTTTATGGTAGTTCTAGAGGGTTATATGTACTGGTAGATGGGGCAGCATCTTAATCACTCTCCCTTGTATGTTGTTGTTGTAGGTTTGGGAGTGAGACTCTCGTTGTACTACCCCTTCTTTTATGTGCACTGCACATGTGGCTAAGAGCACAGACTGTCACTCAGTGGTTGTCCCTGTGGCCCTGATAGCATGAGGGCAGACAGAGCAGAGAGGGAGAAGATCCATGTAGATGTCCAGGCTTGGTCCATTTGGGCTGTGTTCTTTTGGTTTCTCCTTTCAGTCACATTTGCATTTTACGTGTTTTTGTTAGTTTATTTTTCTTTATGGTACTTAGTTGCTTGGGTAGGTCACTATAAAATTAGGGTTTGAGGTATAATCCTCCTTTGGTTTTTGCTAAACATTGCAAGCAGTTCAGTGAAATTGTACTCTTGATAGATCAAAGGGTCCTTTTTAGTTTGTAACACCTTTTCATTCTGAGCAATGTATGAAACACAGGGTAGACTTTTTGTCAGATTCTGTCAGGAATACAGCTTTTCTGTCTTCAAGGCTGTAAACAAGTAGAAGGAGCCCACAACATCACAAGCTGAGAACCACATAACAACACGCCTGTCTACGTGTGGAGAGAAAGGGGGCACTTATTTACTCATGTTTGTACTTGATGTAGTATCAGCTTATACATAATTTATGACAGAAAGCTTTTCTCCGTCTACTTTGATTTTGTCTACTAAGATCAAACAAATAGTAGCATTGGACCTGAAGACATTAATGGGTGTGTTTTATGTTTGTGTAAGGCTTAAGGCTCGTGGAAACTTACTTTATCTGTGTTTTGTCTTGAGTCTTAAAGCCCATTGATTTCAGAGAATTTAAAGTGGCTAGAAGAAAAAAAAAAAAAAACCTAAGTCTTATTCTGTTCTTCAGTTCTTTAGGAGACTATGCTAGATGCTCCTAAGTAGTTGTGGGAGGGAGGAAGAAAGGAAAGGCTCAATGGACAGATCAGGCACTCAGTGTGTTACTGCCCTCCTCGTGCTGGAGCACTTTATAACTAGATGTCATTGGCTCAGCTACACCTTGAGATCTGGAGGTATCCTTTGGTGGTGTCTTAACTCACTCTTTCAGAATGTCCCTCTTACCTAGAATTAAACTTACAAACCTTTATTCCCTCTTCTGCTCTGTGAACTCCTAAAAGACAGAGCTACATCATCATTACATGACCAGAACACAAAAGACCTTGTATGTGTGTGTGGAAGAGTCGACTCCTCTAGCCTCTCATCTGATGATGGAGAACTCAAGTGAGAAGAAGCAAAACCACAAAAAGCTGTGTAGTTGCTTTAAATGGGACAGCTGGAATCCACACCAGAACCTTCTCAAAGTTCTCATGATTCTGGTTAGGACTAGAAGTAGTTAAATTGTAGACTAGACAGCATTGGTTAACAGTTAAAAATTAACTCAAAGCCTTATGGGCTACAAAACCAAATGCTGGCCTGGGAGCTCAAGAGGTAGTTAATTCTCTGCTTAAGCTGTGGTCTGTGTCCATTCAGCCACTTGAGTGTGGAAGGTTCTTGAAGCAAGACACTCTGCTTTAGTAATCATAGGCCAGATACTGGCCTACCATGGGTGGCCAGCACATGGAAGCATGTCCTAGTCTATCATGATGGAGTCTGTGAATGCACACTTTTGCTGATGTGGCCTGTTCCTTATGCCCACCCTTCCACTTACTACATACTAGGCTGAGTAACAAGAAACTCAGTATATCCCAGGATGTACTCATTCATTCGGAAATGTGATTATTAAGGTACTTTTGTCTTCCAAAAACCTCCATAATTAAGACATTGTTGAAGCTACCTCGTGTTGCTATGAAATAAGTTCACTGTAGGAGGCACCACTGAGTCCTGCAGCATACAACAATATGCATGGTCACGCTCTAAAGTTTAGTATCTACTGATTAATTAAACAGAAGCCAGCTTCTTCACTTAAACTTGAGTCTCAGTGTCTGCCAGGGAAGAAACTGTTTTTATTGTATATGTGTCAGTACTTTGTTAACTTTCCTTTTCCTCCTCCCTAGTGGAAAGGTGAAATCCAAGAGTTTTGTCCCAATACCAAGATGCTGTTGGTGGGCTGCAAGTCTGATCTGCGGACAGATGTCAGCACCTTAGTAGAGCTCTCAAATCACAGACAGACTCCTGTGTCATATGATCAGGTATGTGTGTTGTCACTATGAACAAGTCATCTGTCTTCCTTCCTTCTCTCCTTCCCTCCTTCCTTTCTTTATTAGGATATTTTTATTTTATGTGTTTAGCCTGAACGTTTATCTGTGTGAGAGTGTCAGGGGTCCCCTGGATCTAGAATTACAGACAGTTGTGAGCTGCCATGTGGGTTCTGGGAATTGAACCTGAGTCACTTGGAAGACTAGCCAGTGCTCTCCTAACCACTGAGCCATCACTCCAAGCCCTGAAAAGTCACCTTTCAATACAAATGAAAGAAATGGAATTATTTGTGATAAATGAGATGTGACAGTTTTTCAAGAGGTGAGGCAGCAGTCAGCTGACATATGAACTGTTCTGACATTCTGTAAGAAGTCACCAAAGGTTGGGGTACACAAAGAGTTGATCTGTGCTACCCTTGGATGTTTCTACTACACCACTGTTTTTAAAGTTCAGTGTGTTTAAGAGAGAATGTGATTAAAATGAGTAGTTCTCTTTAAGAGAGTTTATTGTCCTCTTAACCAATAAAATCTTCAATCAAGCTGTTGTTAATAAAATAGATCACTCTGTCATGCCATCTTTTTTGTTTGTTTGTTTTTTGTTTTTGTTTTGTTTCTTTGTTTTGTTTGGTTTTTCAAGACAGGGTTTCTCTGTGTAGCCCTGGCTGTCCTGGACTCACTCTGTAGACCAGGCTGGCCTCAAACTCAGAAATCCACCTGCCTCTGCCTCCCAAGTGCTGGGATTAAAGGTGTGCGCCACCACTGCCCGGCTTGTCATGCCATCTTTTGAATGTTTATCATGGTCGCCCATGTTCCCTCAAAGAAAGAAAAATCTGTTTTGGAAACTATTCTTCTAAAGCTCACCACCAGATTCTAAAGAGAGTTCTTGTTAAAAGAGGTACAGATGTATGTGGTATATGCATCATTTAAAGTATTCTACTCTAGGGTTAGGGACATAGCTCAATCACGGAGTTCTTGCCTAGCATGAGGAAGGCTTAGGCTTCCATTTCCAGTGTGACCAAAAAGGAAAGAAAAAAAAATACTAAACTCATCTTTATCTTGCATTTCTCATTAACAAACTCAATACAATCGCAGAAGCCGATTTTTATTTAGATTGATGTTAAATTACATCTGTTGGCCCTGTGTTTTGTACAACCTGTTGACTGGGGTTGAGAGTCATTTGGCAAGGACTCCGAGGGCCAAAGCACCTTGCTCAGATCTACAGGAAGGATGCAGTGTACATCGTATCAGGGGACTTACTCCAGTAGCAAGAGACCATGCTTCACAATGTTCCCAGAGGATACCTACACCGCAGGTTACTCACTACCTGGTTAAAGTGTCAGTGAGGGTCAGCTGCCACCTTTGCACCTGTCTCTTCTTTGCATCCTCCTATTGAGAGCTGGATGCTCTGGATTCTCCTGTAGGAGCAAATCAGCAGCATATTGGAAGCAGTAGGTATTGGACAGTTTCCAGAGAGTAAATATACTTGGGGGCCTTCAGACTGGGTCTTTGGTAATTGGGCAGTAACAAAGAAAAAAAAAGCTTATTAAGAAAAAAAATCTGTTTTTTATTTTGTACAACACTTGGGAAATCCATATGGCATGTTAGGTGTGTTCCAATGCAAGACTGTTGTGTGGTATTTCAACACTTTCCAGTGTCTCTCCAAAGTCTCACTGCTGATGGAAATTCTTTCTTTCACTTCACAGGGGGCAAATATGGCCAAGCAGATCGGAGCAGCCACTTACATAGAGTGCTCAGCTTTACAGTCAGAAAACAGCGTCAGAGACATTTTTCACGTTGCCACCTTGGCGTGTGTAAATAAGACAAATAAAAACGTTAAGCGGAACAAATCACAGAGGGCTACAAAGCGGATTTCACACATGCCTAGCAGACCAGAACTCTCAGCAGTTGCTACGGACTTACGAAAGGACAAAGCAAAGAGCTGCACTGTGATGTGAGGCGTCGCCGTCTATAATGAGGACACGGGAATCTGGTGTAAAAAAAAATTAAATTAAAAATTAAAAAAAGCAAGAGCAAAACGAAAAGATGGAGTCAAATGAAGTACGGAGCCAACGTCACATAGACACAGGCTTAGGAGGCCACTTTTCGGAATCCTGTCCTTAGTTTCGGCATGTAGACCGAGTGGTGAGAAGCGAATGCGTTGAAGAGCTTTGTGCGACAAGAAGTGTGACTTGAAAAATAACGCCAAAAACAAAGGGAGCAACAAACGGGCGAGCGCTAGAGAAGTGGGGGGCGCCAGTACCTCCGAGAACATCCATGCTCTGAATGGTGCTTGAGTATTTTCGGTTTTGTGTTTGTGGTTTTGTTACAACCTATTCGTGGATCTCTACTTTGATTTAGTTTTTCAATGTTTTTATCCCCTTTTCCAAAAAGTATATATTAGTAGATCGTCCTCGTTGGGGAACTCGCACTGTGACCTTAGCGTTTAGTTTTCTAGAGGATGCGATCTAATTTCCTCCTAGCTCATCATTAAAATGGAAATTGTACTGGGACCCAGTGGGATTCGAGAGGAAAAACTTGATGCGGCTTTGAAATCTTGACTTCCTGAAGGTCGCTGCTGAGGGAGATGGTTTGAAAGCGAGGCTTCGGAGGCCTTACAAGATGCGTACGTAGGCCAGCACTACAGAGATTGCGTAGATCGACTAGAAGAGAGTGTTGCCTTTTTATTCCGTCTGATGGTTTTGTTCATTCTTGTGATTGTCCTTAACAAGTGGTAAATTGTTCAGTGTAATATTTTTTGTGCGCTGTTTAGAAGAGAATGTGTGGCGTTGTTTTTCTTTTTGCCATCGTTGATGAAAAAAAAAACACAAAAAACAAAAAACGAGAAGTCAAATAAAAGATGTCTTCGTCTGATGTGGTAGCGTGATTAAAGAGCGGGCAGGTGGACGCTGATTTCACCAGGAGAGACCTTGAATGAAGGAGTATAGTAGTAGCCGAGAGCACAGTTGGTGAGTGGGGCCGTCTGGAAGGAAGTGATACTTCAAATACCCAGAGCAAAAGCACTCGTGTCTGGCGCTAGTGCCCCCAGACTGGCAGCAGATGACAGTTGTTTTCTAGTGCCACTTCCTTCAAAGGAATGTTGTTCTGGCAAAACCCCCATTTGCCCATGCTTTAGAAAACCCCAGATTGAAAAGAAGCCTATAACGTCTGCCCTGGTAGGAGCCTAGGGTGTTTCTCAAGTGACTGCTAAACCTCACTTAAATCATACACAGCCAAGGGCCAGGTTGAAAACGTGATCATTGCGAGAGTAAAAATCAACATTTAAAATAGTTTACAGGTTTCTCCTTTTGAGCAGTTCCTTTCAGAGAAGAGATCAGTTCTGATCTTTTAGAGTTGGTGCTTGTTGAAAACAAGCTTTTACTTTCCCCAATGATGACACTTCATTTTTGAAGCGTCGAAGCTGTGTCTCCATTAAACTAAGTGTGGCAGAAGGGGAGGTTAAGGTATTACAACACCCAGTTCTGTGTCTTTACAAGCACTTTGTTTTGTCTCTGCGAGAAAAATGCCATTTCAGTCATTTCCCCATGAAACTTGGACGTTTTACCAACATACTATGCTCTAACTGGTACAGCGTTATGCTTTGGGCAGTATTACAAAATCGCTGGCAAGTGCTTTCTGTATTTAAATATTGTAAAAAGAAAATAAGTTATAACTGTTATAAAGCAGAACTTTTTGTTGCTTTTTTTTTTTTAATGTTGAAGTCACTTTGTATGTTTGTTTGGTCAGTGTTTCCACAGTATTTATTAAAACGTATGGGTTTTTTTTTTCTTCAAATAAAAAAGTAACCATGTCTGTCTCCCTGTGTGAAGTTTCTGCTTCTTGGCCTAATTGTTCAGCTATGTTGTTTCAGAGATGATTATAGAATGGGAACTAAGATTTATGGAATTAGTAGAGTTCAGAATTTCCTTCTTGGGAAGAGTCTCTTGGAAAAAGAAGAATCTGTATATAAAAGATACTTATATAATATCTTTCTAAAAAAAAAATCAAGAAAATGGAGCACACTTGAGTGATCCGGACATATACAGAAGAAGCCATGATATTGCCTAGGACTAATTTGTAGAAAGTAACAAAATTCTTTGGAAGTCTTTTATACTGGAAATGAATGATACAGACCCAGAGTTCCAGTACCTGGAAATCTGATGTGACCTTAGTTTCCACTGTGTCTCCTGGGAACCCAGATATCCCCTTGCAAAGTGTTTTCTTGTTCACAGCACATGGATAGCTGAGGATCCAACTATTGTAGCTTAGTGGAGGCACAACAAAACTAGTCCTGTCTATGGTAGGGGTGTTCAATACAGAAAATTGTCAAGTACACAGAGTAACCTAGGGGAGAGGGGCATAGATACCAATCAGGATGGGTGACTCTGTCTTTAGCTAAAATGTCTACTTGCTTCACATAAATGTCTAAAAATATTCAGTGAGACTTTGAAACTATGATTTGACATAGGCAAGACATTTCCTGTAAAAACTATCCTGTGGCTTTGAAAAAAAATGGCTTTAGAAATCTTTGTGGTTTAGTTACTTATTTAAAAAGAATTCTCAAGAACAAAGCAGAGAAAACCAGAGGCTCCTGCATGAGTGAGCAATCTTAAGAGCATGGGTATTATGGGATAGTTGGATGAAAGATTTTAGAGCTCAGACATTTACTGAATATGTTTGTAACTCACTTCTGTCATTTGTTACTAAAGGAAAAAAGGACGTTTCCAACCCTAGCACTGGATAGCTTCTATGCCTACTGCTGGGTCAAGGTTGAATCAAACTTGTTTCTCAACAATCTGCTACAAAAAAAGAGTGGGAAGGAAAATAGTTCAGGTTCTGCTTCTGCTGACCTTGGCTCCTTTGGCTTGGTGATGATGTTCCTTCTGGTCAGTTCTCAGCAGCTTTAATTTGTTGAAGCCAAAAGAAAAGAGTCTTCAGCACTGGCCACCTTGGTCCACTTTCACCCTGAATTTTTGCCCTGGCTCTATAACCTGACTACTGTGTGAACACTCCTTGCAATTTAGTAGTGATCACAATTACCAACTTTTAAAGTACGGAAAGGTTGTCTTAAAACTCTGAGTAAGACTCTGTGCCTCTCTCACTTCTCTCCATCCTTTTCAGCAATAGTTGCTCTGAAGATTCTAGTCTCACAGAGGGGTTGGCTTGAGTGGATACTGAAAAACAGACCAAGGGATTAGGTTTATTAAAGAAAGTTTTAAATGGCCTCCTCAAAGACTTTTGAAACTCTCCAAGTGGCTTACCTTCTTTTGAGTAGAGGTCATTTTGACTTCAGCAATCTGGTTTACACTCTGCAGTTTTTAGATTGGTCATTTTCCCATTCCTTCACCAGATATGTATTGGGTCTCTTCTAATATGCTCACGTCTGCTTGGCAATCATGCAGAATTCATAATGGAATTGTAGTCATTCAGGCAGATCACAGCCCATTGAGAAGTGCTGGTCCACACTGGCATGAACTGGGTGGGTTACTAGTAAACAAATGTTTCTGTGAGTAATCAGTGCACCTGTTGAAGGGCACTCACAGTGCTGTAATTCGGGGTGCAGGAATACACACTCTTGGTGTGTATTAATGGCTAGACTCCATTTAAAGATGACAGAAGAGCAATGACCTGTTGTCAGTCATCACTGTGTCATTCATACCACACAAAATACTAGAAGCTTGCTGGAAGGTCAGTAGGAGATAATCTTCCTTTCCAATTAAGCCTGAACACACCCCACAGAGACATCCGGTATAAAATGTGTTGGCTTTATTGTTCATGGGAACTTTCTCCTGTATACTCTTGAATTGCTAAGTTCAAAAACAAAACTAAAATTTGTATAAATCCACAAAATTCTTTTATAAAATTGAAATTATTTTTACTGCATTAATATGACATAAATTAATTATAAGCATCATTTGTTTGAAAGTAGGTGCTTCATTATTTAATGCTGTCTAATGCTATTTTGTGCCCATCTAAAAGATGGCAATTTTAGGGAAGGACTCACTAATAGTGAGTTTTAATCCCTTCTCGTCTCTATGCCTCACTCAGAATACAGAAACAAAATTGAATGAACCGCACACACACAACTTTGTACTCCTTTTAAAGCCAATGCATCTTTGAGATGTTACTTTGGATTTTGTTTTGAGGGGCTCTTTTTTGCCTCGTTTTTGTGATCACTGAGGTACTAACAAGTCACTTCTAACTTGGACATAAGTGAAGAACAGACTGCCCCCATAAGAATAGAAACTGGGTCCAACCAGTATCATCACAGTAGATACACAGTAAGAAGGGGATGTGTCGCACACTGTTTGAACAGGTTCACACCATTCACTCATTCTCCAACACACGCATGTGTGGTAAGTAGTATCTAGTTCCCTGTTTGGGCATGGTGACTTGTCATCTACAGGGTCATTTGAGAAAACCGACAACAGAACTCAGGCAAGCAGTGTAGAATGGTGTTCGGTCACAGTATCAACTGGTCACTGACAATAATCTGTGAGTATGGTGTACTTTTGGGGTATTGAAAGAAGGAGACCATCACAACCATTGAGTTAATATGAGCCACTGGGTATGGCCGCTTGTCCCCTGTCCTTCCCAGCTCTTCAGGCTCCCCAAACCTTCCTTTGATATACACTATTTGCAGAAACCTGCCAGTCTCCTGGCCTATGGCCTCTCTTCTTTTTCCTCTGTCTTTCCCCTGCTTCTTGAGTGGTGGGATGATGAAGGAAACCTCATCCATGTCCTCATCCATGTCTTCCACTCATGGCTTCCACACCCTGTACAGTGCTTCTGGAACTATACAGGGACCTAGCAGTTCCATGGCAATAGTTCTAGAATCCAACCCAAACTGAATGTTGTAGATACCAGTATTGAAATTTAAAAGGGGGAGGCACAGAAAAATACTTGACATTAACTGCCTGGATTCTTCTGCTCTGTATCTGATTGTTTGTGGGTAAGATGGGTGGTGTTAGGAGCAATCAGATACATTAATTAGACACATTATGTCTATTGCATGTTCCTGCTGTTGAAGAATCCAGTTAGAGGAGCAAGCTTCCTTGTTCACTTTTATTTTTCCAAAGACACATTCTCAATAAATTGCTATTTTAAATGTTTAAAAGTAGCTGAGAGTGTGCTACTCCCTACATGGAGTTTGACACAGTCTCAGAGAATAGGGAAGGAAAACGGCAGTGAGTTCAAACAATATAATGGCTTCCCCTGAACTGACAGTGATGAGGGCAATTTAAGTAATTGCCATCAGTAGACTGAGGTGCTAACTGCTATGCTACCATCAGGATTGTGTGCTGAGGGTTTTCTCCTCTTAAGACACTTGTGTATTTCCTGACTAGTGTGTATTTCTTTCATTGTTCTTGACTTTCTAATATGCAATTGGCTTGATCCTAATCTCTGCTCATTTGCTGTCCAAGAGTTAATGTATAACCACTATTAATTCATCTTTCTTCACACATAGTCTTCTGACACAAGCAATCAGTCAATATGACTTTTATTATGTTTTAAAGTTACCTGAAATCAAAAAACTGAGCTGGACTTTTTCTGGGTCAGCTTATGATAGTAATTTTCTCAGTTTGCAGACGGATGAGTCCTCTCCTTCCTAGACAGCACTTGCTCTAGGGCCATTTGAGATGCTCAACACTTAGGAGGAGTGTGGTTGATTCATTAGTATACGCTGAAACCTGCTACAGTAGGCTGTAAGGTGATGAGTTAATGAATGACCTCAACTATTAAGAAAGGAAGCTTTCAGGATTGTCAGTTCCTGATCTAATTCTCACTAGCACTCTGGATCTGAGGTACTCCCTGTGCTTTACCCCAGAAGCTTATTAGTCCTGGAAATCTCCTTAGGCAAAGGAAGGAAGCATAGGAAAGGCTTGTGCCCATGTGGTTACCTACCCAACTTCAGCCCCATCTCTCTACTTCAGTCCCTTATACACAGCACATTAGCATTAAGCAACTGTAGTGGTCTGAGTGTGTCCCCAACAGTTTATGCTGGAAATTTGATTGTGATGTGGTGTTGTTGAGATGTGGGTCTTCTGGAGAGATGTTTGGTTGAACCATGCTGGTGGGTACATTAATTGTATAAAAATCTCTTCCAGGAGTGGATTCTCTTGTGCTTTCTTGATACGAGAAAACACAAAATTTGTCTGTAGACCTTCCGGCTTCTCCCTTGTGAAATGCAATAAGAAAGGTCTTACCACATGTTAGTACCTTGATTCTTGATTTGTAAGTCTCAAGAACCAGAAAAAAGAAAATTCTGTTCATTTATACATCACTCAGTCTTAGATGTTCTGTTACTGCATCTATTACAAAGAGACTCAGCAGTATGTGAACATGTTACTAAACATTTCCATTTTGCTTCATTCTATAATAGGATTTGCATAATACTATTCTAATGTGTAATTTTGTTATTATCAGTTTTAAATACTTCTGAAAAATTTCAGGCATCTATATAAATGGTGGAGAGACAGAAGGTCTGACAAACCACCACTGGGGGAAGATTCCTTTATCTGTCATGTCCACCAGAGTCAGGTGATGACTTGTTAAAAACTCAAGCTCTAGAGACACAGTTCTGCCCTCTCTTCTGACCATTTTTCAGATACCCAGCTGTTCCGAGCCCCTCCATGTCCCCTTCGCCTGCGAAAGAGACACGTGAGGCAGTGTTCGGGTGGTTACCACAGCGAGGCTTTATTCTTGTATCAGCAGAAGTGGAAAGACCCCAAGCCCAGAAAAGGCACTGCTATATGTACCCTAGAGTGGAGTGTTCACTTCTGATTGGCTGTTCACTCATTACCCATAATACACCCCGGGATGGGCAGTGACTTTAGCGCGCTTTTTGCCTTTTGCACCTGCGTAGTTAGTTGTTTACTAGTGGGAGGACAGGATGCCCGCGCCATCTTGTAATGGCGAATGCTATCACGTTCACGCGGCTCCTAACACCCAGCCACATAAATTCTCTTTCTACTTTTTCTTTCTCTGCAAGTAATATTTGTGAACACAACTGTTCATACAAAAGTATGAAAAGAACTGTTCATACAAATAAATAAATAAATAAATAAATAAATAAATAAAAGTAAGCAAACCCAAAGTACTGTAGTTGGCTAAAAATGGCTTCCAAATCAGGCCTACCATCTGATGGAAGTTATATGTGAATGCGGCTTTCTATGGCAAGGGGCCATGGCTCTGGATCCGGTTAATAAGCTTGAGATCCCGGGTAGCCGGGTGAGCTCCATGGAGCCACAGCTCATTATAAAAGTTGTGCAGGAGGAGTCAGAGTCAGCCAGTGGCAGCATGACACCAGAGCCTCAGATGGAAGGAGAAAGAGAGATGTGAAAATGTCGTGCTGGGGGCTTTGATGCTGGAAAAGAGAGGCCATGAAAAGACAGAATTTGAAAAGACACAGTTGCCTCCTAGAAGGTCAAAATGTCATGGAAAGAAATTCTGCTCTGAGCTTGCAGAAGAACCATGAACTTTGTTTTGTTTTGTTTTCTTAAGATAAAATCATGAATTTTCATTGTTTTAAGTCACTCAGGTGGTCCACAGGAACCAATACAGTTACAATAAACATGCCCTATTGGTATTTTACCCTTTAATTCTGGCTTCCTTGGCATGGTGGACTTTGAGCATGAAATTGCTTCAGTCAGGCCACTCATAAAAACAATGTGCCAGCCATTCCTCAGTATTCCAGATCTGACTGGCCTCTCTCACACACTGTCACTAATTCCCAGGGTCTGGCCCACTGTTCTCTCATGTGCCATTCTTAACACACATGGCCTTCAGTGCATAGCTCCTGGTGTCCTCCAAATTCTTCTGCAGTCGGTGATTCTTCTGGCCCTGCTCCTGAGAAGCATAGAACATTGAAGAGGAAATAATTCCTGTTCTGGGTGAATAAAATCAAAAATTTCCCAAGGTCACTACACTCGGAGACATCGACATATCTCAGGCCTCAGAATCGTGAACAGCCGTCTTCCAGGACCTTGGCAATAATAGAGGTCCTGCCACAGTGTGCTGGGAATAAAAATGCTGAGCTTCTTGACATCTAGATGTGGCCCCACTGGCAAAGCAGTGGAATATTTCTGAGGGTGGAAAGTAAAGGCAACAAAAACACTTGTTTGAATAATGCCTCTTGCTGCTGTATTTTTGTGCCCAGTCATTTTTGTGTCCAGGACATACTTTTTGAGTACTTTGTGTGTTTCAGACACTGTGTTCAGTACTGGGAAATCAGAGCCAGCATACTGTCTTTGTCCTGTGGACAACAGTCTGATGAGTGAGGAAGCAAGTGTAGCTGAGATCACAAGATAGATGACAAGGAAGGCTGGCAGCATGTAAACAGAGTCTTCTCTAACACATCTGCTGTTGGTGTTCTCTACTCATGCCCTAAAGCTTGAAGATTCTTGACCATATTACAGAACAATTAAGATAAGAATAGGATCCCACTTGCCCAATATATGTTTTCCTCTTTGAGACTATGAACCTGCATCTGTAAGAGATATCCCCACATAAGACCCAAAGTGGACAGCAGAAACCATCTTTGGTTTGGTCTCTCTTGAGCACCAAATTTTCTCTATAGACTTGACTTATCATATATGCAAAATAAAATGTATACTTTAAGCACATTAAGAGATTATTAATAATAACTTATACTAGAACTATTACAATATAGTGTAATAAAATTGTTAGTATCAACATCTTTGCACTTTGGGACTGTTACTCAATAAAACAGATATTACTTGGAAACAAGCAGAAAGGTACCTTTACAGTCTGTCTGCAAAGCAACATGGGTATAAGTGATTAGGGGTGGATGCTGTGTACAACTCAGGCTAGCTGAACAGTACAATAATTCACTTGTCAGTTGGGGTGAAGCTGGATACCTTGAAATGTCAGCAGCTCAGAATACCATTAAAAATTTACAAAGTGTTTAGTTTCTAAAAGTGACTATTTAATACTCTTGAATTGTAGTTGACTATAGGCATTTTAGATCTCAGAGAGTGTACCTGAAGATAACAAGAGACAATTGTCATCTATTCCTGTTAATGAAAGGAATGTGTTTGTGCCTCTAATAAAAACTCATATTTCCAGTGAGAAAAAATGGAGATGATCGGGGAATAGGGAATGTGGTGGTGCACCCGTTAGTCCCGGCAATCAGGAGGCAGAGGCAGATGGATCTCTCTATATTCAAGTCTAGCCTAGTATACATATCAAGTTCCAGGAAAGTCAGGGCTACATAGTGAGAACCCCCTCCAAGCAAACAAAGGCATGGAGAGGGTTTTTAGTATCCTCCTGTTACTATATATGGCACCTAGAAGGAATTGATGGTCATAACATGTCATGAAAAGAACAAAACATCTTCTCAATGACAAACATGAGAGACTGAATATACACTGATGAAAACAGCAGAATACTGGTTGGTATACACGATATCATATCTGTTGAACCTAGCAAAATAAGAGTGACAGTTGAATTGTGCTAAAGGACAGAATTCAGATGTTCAAGCCAAACCCTTAATTCCATAAGAGAGGCCCATGCAAATATGTTTTTCCTTCTCAAATAAAGTCACCTGGCCATGGAAGACTCTTAGTCCTCATCCCAAGATCTGTTCAACAGTTTATGGCAGGACCTTGCCATCTTCTCTGAAGCTTTATATGAAGATAGTAGGGAGTCCCTTTAATTTGAGCTGATTTAATGAACTTTTTTAGTACTGATGTAATGAGGAAATGGGTATCCAAGGGAAAAGGATAGATCCCCTCTAGTCTTAAGAAGGCATTCAGATCTGCTGAGTCATTCTTCCAGCTACAAAGGTCTGGATGTGGCTGGCAAAAGAGTATTGAAATCTAAGAAAAAAAAAATGTGACTGTCATCCCTCTCATAGTATGGGTACGTTTGACGTTTCTCTGAAGTCTTGGAGCGGTAGAAGGAAAATAGCGTTCAATTTGCAAATTGAAACACCTTGCTTAGTCTCCTGAGGTGGCTCCAGTTTCATAACCAGACAGAGCAGGCTGTGGGGAAAAGGCAGAGTGAAGATAACAGCTTGTTCAAGACAACAGACAAGATCGTAAACGGTGAGTTTCCAGACAATGGACCCCGGATGTTCTATTTTTTTTCCCACTCTACTAAGTGCCTTCCACAATTAGAAGCTGTAATAGTGAGTCTTAATTGCTTCCTTGATGAGGTGGAGAGTCAACCTAGGAGACACACCTCTGCCCCAGTCTAGTAAGGCACTTTCAGAGAAGATTAGCTGGGGGAGGGGTGCATTTCCTACCCTCAAAGTCAGCTGCACTTTCAAACTGACAGTTCCAGAATACAGTGTTGAGCTTGGCTGCCTCCACTTCCTACTGTACGTGTGTGTCTATCGCTGTTCCTGAGATCAGACTCTGAAGACCAGCTGCTTTCCAAGGAGTTCTAGGCCCACAGCAGCAGGATGGGATTGCTGAGACATGCCACTCTGTGGGCTGAGCAGCTACTGGACACTCTGCCCCTCCAGCAGGGAGATGGCTACTGTTGGACTACTAAGCTACTGTCTTGCAAGCCAATAATAAATTGCAGTTTATTATGTACGTATGTATTACTTCTGTTCTTCTACGTAATCCTGTCAAATACAAATGCTAAGAAAAAATCTTTTTGGTTTTTTAAAAAACTACATTTTTAAAAAAAAATGTAGTTTTTTTTTTTTTTCCAACGAAAATGTACTAGAGTTATCAATAAGGATTTCTTCTCATAAAAATGGGAATGAAAATATATTACTGTGTTAATTCCTTTTAATTGCTGTTTCATGGAGAATGGTTGAAATAATTGGAGAAGGAATAGAATGCATGAAATCTACTACCTACCTTAGTACAACAACAGAAATTGACTTGAAATTGTGACTTCCCATAACCGTTACAGTCGTGGTGAAACCAGTGCAGGGTCTGTAAGGACCAGCTGCCCCTGCTCCATGGCAAAGCCTCCTCTCCCACATTCTTCTTCCTGTTTAGCTTTCCCTTCATTATAGTCTCTGCTCCAGCCACAGAAGGTTCTCGAAATTCTTTAAGCCCATGTGTCTCATGAGTCATGGATCCACTGGTCTTTCTAAACAGCTTCCAAGTGGATCGTAATTTGTCTCCTAAAGTTGTAGACCATTATTCTGCAAAATGAAATTCTTTATATACTATTATAGCCATAATGTAGATTTCTTTCCTCTCTTAAATAAAATAATAAAGTTTTAATCTATATTCTACACTTCTTGGCTTGGATGAAACTTAACATAGAGACAAAGCAGGACCCTGTCTCCTTGTCTTCTTGCCTCTGACATCTACATATGCTGTCTCATCTGCTGTTAATGCTATTTGGTCGTCCTGTTGTTGGCCCAGGGTACATGACAAGCTCATGCTGATAGTTCAGATTTCAGCCTGACTAGTCCAAATATTTTCTCATTTGTCCATACAGTTTGGTTATATGTTTCTGCTATTTGGCTCTATGAGGCATGCCGTATTATAAGTGTGTTGGGTGCACATATAATTTTCTTATTCACTCTTATAACTAAGTTCCTTACCTGGCTTTTATGCTATGTAGGGTCTTAAGTATATGTATGTGTATGTATGTGCATATATATATATATATATATATATATATATATATATATTTATACACACATATATGAAACTATATACATATGAAAATATATATTTATATACATAAACATATGATATATACATATAGATATATACACATGTGCATATATATATATATATATATATATATGTACAATATTAAGAATACTCTTTCTATTCTCCCTTCCAGTATCAGCCTACTTAAGTATAAAGGGAGGTCACAGCATGGCTCTGTTCATCCAAATTTAAGAGCTAGAAACTTGGTTAAGAACACATTATAGTTAAACACAAGATTGAGGGAGGAGAGATTTAAACAATTAAAAAATGAAATATGAATGCAATTAGTTATATGGGAAAAATAAGAAAAAGCCTAGGATGCTTTAATATGGCCTCAAGTGAATACATGAAAAAGCAAATAGTTATGTTTCAAACTATAATAAGTCTTGGGGGTGGAATTGAGGTGAGGAAAGTAATTTCTGGAAAGACTTTATATTCCATAAGTTCTTCAAAGGGACATACTAACACCTGGTCTGACAACAGAATCAGGTCTCTCACATAAAAGGAGACTGGAAGGTTCTAGAATCGACCTCATGGTGAGACAGCTGGGGGAAATGGAGATATTCTAAATATGAAGGGTAGCTCCATTCCTGACTTCTTGTAATTTGTGTGAATTTGTGGTAAGACAATGAAGTAATACTTGCTATTCAAGGTAACTCACGACACTTAGCTTCATTGATCAGCTGTCATTATTCAACTGTGAGGGAGTATGCTCAGCATTTTTCCTTAGTGAATAAGTAAGAAAAGCTCACAGAAAATGTAGTTGAAAGAAAAGTGGCTTTAAAGAAAACCTTGCCAATGTGAAGGCCTGAAAACCAGACAGGGCACTGAGGGTAGCGGTGGAATCCGTCTGTCCAGAGCTGAGACTGAAGAAGCCTTTCAAAGTAAGGTCCCTTCTAGGCCTCGGTTGCCATACCCCATGCTGGGAACATCCCTCATTGTCCTTGTGGGGAAATAACATGGGGACAGTTTTCCTTTGTTTTCTTCCCTCTTCACAAATGTATGTAGCTTCTGTAGCTGCCAACTAGGTGATCCAGGAGAGGGGGCAACTGGGAACTTTGAGGACACGGAAGCCTTCTCAGAATGGATTCATTTTCTTTGTCTTCACATTCCCACCTACAGTCTGATCCAGCCCTGCAGACAAACATGCCTCAAACAAGCCTACCCGAAACCACAGGCACCGCACCACATTCTTTGGCAACAGATAATTACACAGTAATGAGGGCTTTTTTTTTTTTTTTCTGGCTAGCTTGTCTATCATTTTTAGTCCTGTCTGCTTTTCTCTCGTAGTCTGATGGTCTTGTTCTTTTAGCCCAGTGTAACTGCTTCTGTTACTATGTATAATTCTCCATAATTCCACTCCTCTGATAACATTCTCATGGAGTCTTAGGTACTGCTGAGGCTAAACAAAATGCATGGATTCCTTTTTTACAGAGTTAAAAAATTCAAGATGTTTTCACAATAAAAGATGGTTTAAATTTTTAAGAGCTATAATTTCTAAGTCCGAACTTCTTCGTGAAATCTTCCAAAAACTTGTGTGATTAAAAAAAAAAAATGCCCACAAAACTGTAAAACAAATGAAGTTAGTTGCTGTGGCCAGCACTGGGGCCAGTATCTGCCTCTAATGCTTAGCCAGTGCATATTTGCATAATAAGCAAAAGAATATCCTTTACCCTGAAATGTGCAGGAGTTCTTTATGCAAAGCATCTTTGTGCAGTTTAGTGTGCGCTATATAAATAAGAGCCATTGGATTACATTACAGCATGGAGTCATGTGGGGTGTTTGAGACAGCTTTATATGGAAATAGAAAAGAATTCCAAACACTTTGGGTCCAGTCTCTTTGTGCTGAACAAAATAAAAGAATAAATCTTTATCTAAATATATCTTTAAGAACTATTTGCATGACAACTTAGAAGGGATTTAAAACGTTTCTAAAGTTATTCAAGTTGTGCCCAAATTACATCCCCGTATATGCTGATGGAGCCAGACAGGCTGGAGGTGGAAGACTCTGCCACTCAGCTGTATTCTTGCTTATGATCTTACTATCTCTCTCGTGCTCACTGGATGACAGCTTACTGGATGATGAATGAATAAATGGATGGATGGATAGATGGATGGATGGATGGATGGATGGATGGATGGGTGAATGAAGCAGTTTTCCTCAGTTGATTTATGCACCTTTCCCTTCTATCTTCTTTGCCTTGGAAGTAACTTGGTTTGGTGGAAACTAGTAACTGATACTCTCTCTTTAAGAATGGCTTTGTATGAGCTTGTTGAAGAATCAAGCTGAATCTTCCACGAGATAAGGATGATGGCTTGTACACATGTTAATATAAAAGCCACTAAGGAAAACCTTGACGTTTTAAAATCGGCAGGTGTGTGTGTGTGTGTGTGTGTGTGTGTGTGTGTGTGTGTGTGTGTGTGTGTGTGTGTGTGTGTTGGTGTTGTTGTTGTCTACGTATGAGTATATGACTACTGAGTGCTGAACTGGAGATACAGGCTTTTGTGAGCCATATAATGTGGGTGCTGGGAACTGAGCTCCTGAGGGATCAGTATGTCCTTTTAACCTCAGAGACATCTCTCCAATCTCCTGACTTTTTCTTTGTTTCAGATGTCTATGTCAGTGTTCAAAATTACACAGAAAAATTAGTCCAGAGGAAATATTTGCACAAAACTCAAGTGCTCTTGCACACTGGGACTATCTGCTGCCTTGGGTGGTTCTGAAAAAATGCCTTTGTCAAGAGAATACTGTCGTTTCAAACTGTCATGCTGTGCTGAGCCCACTAAAATCTAGCATCTGCCTTAACAGCTTAACTTTCCTCCAGGTTTCTTCTGGAAGTCCTGTTTGTAGTTGGCTTAGATTGAGTCACGCATCTCCAGTAAGAGATGGTGATTTGTAAAAATTGGTGACTCTCAATTTAAGATTTAAAAGTACCTGAGTATTTAAAAGAGAATCAGTTTGGGACTCTTAACACATACCAGCCTATGTAAGCGTAGAGACACAGGTCAAATTGTAGGATATGCAAAGGCCAGACACACAGCTGCTCTGCGGGCATCTGCTGGGGACCAACCATGGATAGACTGTATACTTCTCTTAGGAGAAGAAGATGAAAGCAAAGTCTCCTGGGGTTCTAGTATGATGTGTGTCCTGCTGCCCTCTCCGGCTCCCTCCCTCTGCCCAATGTCAACTTGGTTTCCTTTCCTCATTTCCCCTTTGTCTGTCACACCACACAAGTAGTTCATTTTTTATTGCCTTTACTCACCCAATTTTGGTACTTGGCAATGAATCTGGAATTGGATAAAAAAAAATTTGCTCTTGGGACAGAGGTCTTACAGGCTGTATCCTCATCATGATGTTACAACCCCCCTTCCTCATCATCAGCATAATAGCTATCGTGCTCACCGAGACACAGTGCATCTGTAGCTCTGGATTGCATGCGCCACTTCTGTCTTTTGCTATCTTATTTCCTCTTGGATGACTTCCCTTAGTTTTTGTAGACAACAAGGTTAAAAATTGAAATTATGATCATAAAGGAATCAGATTTGTGCAATTTCAGTTCTAAAAATAAACTGAATCCAATTTATGGAATTTTGGTTCAAAGAACAGATCTGAATTCTCTCATGAGCTCTCTGAAGATATTATTTATTCATTTATACATTGCCATGTGCCAAGAAGGAATAAAGATAATTCATAACAAACAAGATAATGAAATAAATAGATAACGAAAAGAAATGAAACCAAAGCCCGTCACCCAGAGCCATGATTGTTTTAAGCCATAATTTTGCCTTTGATTTTCCCAGCAAACAAACAAGGAGTTAATCAAATACCTATAGGCCATGAAGACCAGTTTTAAAGAATAAGAAAAATGTCTATTCAGCCTGTGTTCTGGAGAACAAATTTAAAATATTCAACTACTGGGGTAAGGACAGCATCAGTTTACACTTTGAATAAAAGTCTCCCAAATCATTTCTCTCTAAAATGAACGACACCGAATAGATTATCATCATCTAGCCATTATACTTTCATTGACTAGTCAATTTTCAGAGTGATGTTATATATTTAAGTCTCTGTGTTCATGATCTACATGCAATTCAGTTCACATTCTATAGTAAAACTCTTGTTTGGAAGACAGGTGTGCAAACACAACTCACCAAAGTAAGTGACGGGATAGAATTGCCTGCTGTCACGGATGCACACTGCATTGTACAAATCACAGATTCACAGGGTCAGATCCAGGCTCGTTTATTTGTATCATACCCAGGTACACCTGAGATTTGATTCTTTCTTCTCAGAGGTCGATATAGTAATACGTACATCCCGAGCTTGCTACAAGCATCTTGACTACATTTCGCTCCTAGTATGTTTGGCATCATGAAAAAGAAAACTCTTCCCAAGCATTTAACAATGTCTCTTTGCCAATTAGACATTTCCAGTGTGCCCTGTGAACTCCTCAGAATAGCACATCATTGATCTTATGTTGACATCTGTAGTTCTTAGACAAATGTGTTTCTGGTATCCAGTCTGATGACTGGAAGCAACACTCAAATACATTATGCACACACACATATGTATATATATGTGTACATATATGTATATATACATGTGTGTGTGTGTGTGTGTGTGTGTGTATTTGGTGAAAAAGTTAATGAAAGAATGGAAAACACTTAAGATGCACAGAATGGCACACTTTTAGATCCAGGAGTAACCTCTTATCAACTCCATATTTTGGCTAGGGAAATTACTTGGTTGTTCTTACAGGACAATGTACTCTTATCTTTAACTCTTCAGTCTCGTATGTAAGAATTCAGTAGATAAAGACAGAAAACTCCAGAGTCCTTTTGATCTCACTTCAAGTCTTGTGGCGCTAATAAAGATAATAGACCATCTTGTTTCCTCTAGTGAGAAAAATGGTTGGAATTCTTGGCATTGGTCTCTAAGAATTAAATAGGAAGGCTTTAATGTGTACCTCAAAGCATATTTAATGCTTAATATATATTCTATGATCACAGTTATGGTAGTGACAGTGTCCCATAAATTATTTAATACACTAGTGTATAAAGTGATTTGCTCACCATGCAGGCTGAAGACTTACACACACACACACACACACACACACACACACACACACACACACAAATCTGATTTAGTTCAAACCAATTCCTTTAGTTCTTGGTATAGCTTAAAGTGATTCAAGGGTAAGATTGTCACGTTTAACATCATAATCAGTGGTGAAAGATTAAAGCTATTCCCTAAAACAAGACAACTGACAAAGATTCCCCCAGTCTATTCATCACAGTTCTAGAAGTTCTAACCAGACCAAGAAAGAAGGCAGGAAGGAAGGGAGGGAGGGAGGAAGGAGGAAGGAGGAAGGAAGGCATCTGAATTAGAAAAGTAAGCTTACCTCTGTTCACAGATGCTTATGTCCTGCCAGCATATATAGAAGACCCTAAATATATACACATAAGTAAGAGACATAAGTAAAGTGTTTTCATTAAGAATGGCGTCCAGAGACTCATATAATTGCATGCTTAGTCAGGGTTTGGTAAACGGTTTCTAAAGGATTAAGATGTGTGGCTTTATTGGAGTAGGTCTGGCCTTAAATGATGAGGTGTGGCATTTGGGGTAGATTTGGAGATTTCAAATGCCGGTGCCAGACTCTCTCTCTCTCTCTCTCTCTCTCTCTCTCTCTCTCTCTCTCTCCTCTCTCTCTCTCTCTCTCTCCCCCTACTGCCTATGGATTAAGATCTAAATCTCCAGCATCACGATTGTCTGCTTGCTGCCATGATAACCATGGACTAGCCCTCTACAACTGTAAGCAAGCCTGAAGTTAAATTAAATGCTTTCTTTACAAGAGTTACCTTGGTCATGGTGCCTCTTCACAGCAATAAAACAGTGACTAAGGTACATGCAGGTGTACGTGTGTGCACACACACACCCTGTCTGGCTGTAGCTAATAAATGGATCTGGAAAATTTTCAGGATCCAAAAATCAATAAACAAAAGTGGTTAAATTTTTACTTACACCAACCTAAAAATTAATCTTATTTGTAACAATATTAGAAAGAACAAAATATTGAGAAATAAGTTTAAGCGAGGAGGTAAGAGTACACTGCGAAATACAAAAAAATTAGAAATAAATTTTAAGAGATATAAGTAAAGAAAAATACATTCATGGCCAAGTATTGGAAGGTAGTATTGTTTAAATGGGCATAATGGGCATATTAGCTAAGTAACCTCAGAGTCAGCAAATTGCCCATCAAAGTCTCAAAACAGAAATTTAAAAATTAACCCTAAAAGTTTTATTCTATAGAAAAGGGTCAGGAATATACAAAACTATATTGGGAACAAGAACCATGCTGGAAATCTTAGTTTCCTTATTTCAAAATTGGCCATAAACTTACAAGAATAAAAACATCTTTTTAAAAGGAAAGGAAAGCAGCCTGGTACACTGGCCGATGGCAACAAGAGTAGAAAGCAGCCTTCCAGATAGAAGCTGTGAGTTTGACAGAAGTGTGAAGGCCATTCAGTGAGGAAAGGGCATCTTGATAGGGAGTCCACTGCATCCAAAAGTGGCATAGACACTATGAGCCTTTAAACCTCCCTTTCCAGGCTTTGACGGTGAATGTAGACAGTTCTGGGAAAACTGGATGTTCACCTTCAAGACAAACAAAGTATGCCTCCCCTGGGCACCACACACAAAAATCAACTGAGAGGGGGAAAAAAGCCTAAACACAAGGCTTAAAATGTAAAAGTCTCATGAAACATTGGGAAATGTGTTTATGGCATAGCCTTTGGCATACTTTCTTGGATGTGTCAGTAAACGTGCAGCTATAAGAAAAGGCAATGGATTTAGACAAAATTAAAGAGTTTTTTTGCACGAAAGGATGCAAGAGAGACAGACAGAGAGGAGAGAGAGAGAGAGAGAGAGAGAGAGAGAGAGAGAGAGAGAGAGAAAACAAACAAAACCAAATTATTACATAATGTGGGGAAGAAGACGTTTGATGTTTCTGTGTTGCTATGATACAGAACCTGACAGAAGCAAGTTAAAGGAGCAGTGGTCAATTTTGACTTCTTGTTTCAGTCAACTATGGTGTAGAAAACATGGAGGGACATCTCTGATGATGGGGTGTGTACCTGAAGCAGACACTGTCCATGGTATAGAGGGTCAGGAAGCACAGAGCAAAGCAGAAACCAAGAGCTGGGTGTATTCTTTGGAGTCCCATCACCAGAGACACACTTTTGTCCGTCAGGCCCCGCTTCTTAAAATATCCAAAGCTTTCAAAATGGCACCGCCTGCAAGGACAACATCCTCAAAACATGATACATTTCCCATAAAATTACAAGGAAGAATTTACAATGCCTGCCTGATGTGGGGTTAATATTCTGAATACCAACTTGTAGAACACAGCAGCAAAAGACACCCAGTAAAACACTGAGTAAAAGATTTGAATTGACTTTTCTCCCAAGGAGATATGCAAAGGTCCAATAGAATATAAATCTGTGTTGAACATCCTTTGAGGAGGTAAAAATTAAAATAGCAAAAGAATGTTTCTTCATACTCATTAAATGGTTTCTTTATGACTGGGGAAGAAGGAAGAAAGAAAATATGATAACAATTAGTTAAAAAGTGAGAATGATCCAAAAGATTATGGGGGATATTATTCAACATTAAAATAATGAATGACATTCTAGGTGGAATTAGAATGGAATATTGTGGCACATATATATATTTCCAGCAGTCTGGCAGATAGAAGTATGAAGATCTTAAGATAGAGGTTGACCTGAACAATACAGGGAGACATGGTCTTAAAAGTAGCATGGGCTGAGGATGTAGCTCAGTGTAGATCCCATGTTGAATATATATATATATATATATATATATATATATTTATATATTTTTTCAATACACTTGTGTTCAGTTGGTGGTGGTGGTATACTAAGTCCTCTGTAGAGGCCCCTGATCATTATTCACACCTGAAAACCATACTATGGTGTATATGATTTATTTCCATATTAATTTTGAATCTGTATAACTGATATTCAATCAATTATCTGATATTCAATATATTCAATATAACTGATATTAAAACAATTATTTAAATTGTTGACCTGATATCAGTATATTCTGGTAATTGTACAATATGGTGACTCTTGAGGCAACTATACTAACTGTCATAGATGCAAAAACACAAGTATTATATGATCCTTCTTACATTAGGTACCTAGAATAGTAAAATTCTATTACAGAAAATAAACCAGTGATTGCCTGGGGATGGAGACTTAAGTGTCTTAGAGTATTTTTCTGTTTGTAAGGATGTGAAAGTTCTAGAAGTAGGCAATGCTCATGGTTGTATAATATTTGTAAATCCTTGAACTGTGCCTTTAAAAATCAGTGAAGTGATAATAATATTTAGAGTTACATAATGTTTTACATTATCATTATGTTTTATTATGTTACATCATAACATTAGTATATTAATATATTACATGTATTTTATATATATATATCCACAATAAAAAACAAAGATCAGTTTGCTTGGGTAGGGTTTTATTGCCATAGTGGCCACTCCAGTATTAGTCTATTTAAAAATATGTGACAAAGAAGAAAAAATAAAATGAGATTACAAACATAAATTAGTTTGTGTTTTAAATTATTGAGATATAATAAATTTTAGAAGCAGTTGGAAAATGATGACTTAGAAATTTTACATTTCTATTTTATGAAATTTACAAAGAAATACATTCTTAAGCATGACAGAAAAATATAGGATCAGTTTTTTAAAATTATGTGTAATGTTTAGCAAACTGTATATTAAAGTAGCATAAAATAATATATAGGACTTGTATTCCTACATTCAGTCCTCTAGACAAAATTCTAGGCTTGCCCTTAAAATTTGTCACATCTTATTTAAAAATATCACTTTAAAGGTAATTGTATTATTGTGACACTCATATTTGCTTTCCAATTAGGGAAGTAATAAATGCCTAGAGTAAGTTCTTTATTCTTAAATGTTAGGAGGCTCAAGGCTTTATATATTTATGTATATATTACATTTTTTTTCAAAATATCAGTTAACTAACTTAAAGATTATATCTCTATTCTTTGCATTTTCAAAAAAAAAATTATCCACTGCTTCCTGTCAGAGACATTAGTGGTTTTTGGCTGGTTCCCAGGACCTTTGACAGGCTTTCATCTTCAGAAGCACAATTGTTTCCTGAATAGGTTAACTCTGAACCAAAAAACTTGCTCTTCCACTGCTGTGGAGAGGAAACATGGCAGAGTTAACGTCTGCCTATTGGCTAAAGACGTGATTGTCCTTGTAGCTACTCACACATGAAAGTTCCTGCTTTTCCTCTTCAAAGTATGCATTGCCAGAAAGAATTCTGCAAACACAATTAGTTTTATTTTCGTCTCTGATGTTGCTTTCATTGACATGTGTGGTCCTCTCTGTTCTTCAGTTTTAGAACAATATTTGTATTTTCTACTCGAGGGAAAACACACAGGGAGACACCCACACTCAGCGTCTGATGTCTTACCTGTTTTGCTTTGTTTTGTTTTAGAGACTTAAGAAACAGTCTCAAAGATAAACTGTTTTTGAAGATGCCACTGAACTTACACCTAATTTGGTAGACAAATTACTTTTAGAAGTAGTTTTACTAATTCTTATTTTAATGTTGCTTCAAATTACCTTTTATTATGTGGTGCCCAGAGGAGCATGAAGAGGGATTCAGTTGCCCTGGAACTGGAGTTACAGATGGTTGTGATCCACTGTATCAGCACTGGGAGTGCTGAGATTTGAACCTGGGTCCTCTGCAAGAGCAACTATTTATAGCCAAGCTGTCTCTCTGTCCTCTTCTTTTTCTCTTACGTTATTAAAACTTTCTTATTGGAACTTCAAGTGATCAAAGGCAGTGTTAGAAACTCCAGGACATGAAAGCATGGATTAAAAATACACATAATATCAATAGCAGTCTTTAGAGGCCATTTTTCATCTCTGTCCTTTTCTTTCGGCTGCTTTACAAAAGCTTGTACAACTCAAGGAGATAAAAGGGAAAAACGGTGGTTTCACTTGCTCTAGTGTTGCCTAAGGCAAGTATAGTCTGTGCCTTTATCGTACTCCTAACCACCCTGGAGCTAGCCTGAGCTGTGTGTTAAGCTCAAGGAAGCAGATCAGAAGCTTGGACCCAGAATGTGTAGAGTTTGCCAGATCACGTGGTAATGCGGCTCTTTCACAGGAGTAGAACGCTATATTATTCAGGGACAGAATTGAAAATGTGCTTGTACTTCTTGTCCCCAGCTCCAGACACAGAACAGCTAAGAATCCTTAGAAACTTTTGAGTGGGGTGTGTGAGGTGGCTCAGTGGGTAAATGCTGCCAAGCCTGAAGACTTGCATTTGATCCACAGAGTGGATGGAGAGAACTAACTTCTGAAAATTGTTCTCTGACTTCCATGTACACACACACACACACTCACACTAAAAAGGTGTAGTATTTTTAAAAGTAGTTTTCATTTAGGAAAGTATCTTTTGAGTGTTGAGGTTGAGAAAAGCTTCTGTTATTTATTCATAATAAATAGTTTTTTTTTCAATTACATCTGAGTTTATGTTAATAAAGTAACTTTATAGAAGCTGGTTGGTGAAGGAATAATGGCTTTCAGCCCATCTTCCTAAGCTTATGGTTCAGAAGACTGACCTAATCACCATCCACCAATGATTTAATGTGATCTCTTATATTAAATAAGTAAGCCCCATAAAACCTCTGACAACCTACTTTAAAGTAGGTTTGGGCCAGTGAACATACCTGGGGGCTGGAATATGGGAGCCTTAGAGAAGACAAGAGAGACTTAATGAACGCCCCCCCCCCCACACACACACCTTATACCCTGTCTCAATGCCTCTCAGCCAGGTGGTTGTTGCTGGGTTGTATTATAACAAATTAATAATAGCAAGTAACACACTTTTTCTGCCTTGTGAGACATTTTCGCAAATTATTAGGCCAAAGATACACATCTATCTAGTTGGTCAGAATAGTCCGCACTTGAGATCTGTGATTGGTGATGGAAATGGAAGCATTTCTGTGGTGCAGAGCCCTTCATTTGTGTGGCTTATTCTTACTGTGTGCATTCAGTGAGTCAGTGTCAGGGCTGAGGTAAATTCTAGGCTGTCTATCGGTTGGTAGCCAGAGAAAACTGGACCAGTCCTACAAACATGATGTTTCAATCAGCTTCGGTTTTTTAAATGCTCTCTATATTTTACTTCATCTTTTCACCAGATTGAGATACATCCAGGGTTATAAACCGTGATGTGAGGTTTCATATGCTGAAAGTTTTTGCTTCCAACAAGTCAGCAAATTACTCAAAATGCCTTTAGGAAGAAAAAAAAATTGCAGAATATGGAAAGTACCACCCATGTGGGTAGGGATAGCTTATGTGAAAGTCTGAAGATACTCAGAAGACTTTTTTTTTTTTTTTTTTGGTTTTTCGAGACTGGGTTTTTTTGTAGTCCTGGCTGTCCTGGAACTCACTCTGTAGACCAGGCTGGCCTCTGCCTCCCAGGTGCTGGGATAAAGGCGTGCGCCACCACCCAGGAGACTTCTTAATACCTTCTCTGAGAATGACAAGCAAGACACTGAACACTTAAACAATAGCAAAAACCACAATTCTCAATATTTCTCACTAAAGTCTTAGCATTTAGCTATATAGAGCTCAGGTCTCCTCTGGCTCATAGTAGCACTGGTGACAGTTCTGTAATATTTGCCAGGCACAGCCTTTGCAAGCTGGTTTGCACTCACTATCTGACCTGTATAACAAGCAAACACAAATTAAAAAAAAATGCATTCCTCTTCATTTTTCTATTTTTGCACTCAGGACAACAGAGGCACAGAGAAATCCGTTTGACTCACACATAGTCGTCAGTGGATACACTGCCGTTTTAACCAAGATACCTACGCACTTGGTACCTGACTTAATACCTGGTTAGCATAATTTCTGACTTTTAAACTCTCCAATGATGTAAAAGCATGCCTTCCAGCCTCTTTGTTCTCTCTTTCAATACAGCCATCAGTGAGCTGCATGAATATTCAATACTTATCAAATGGCTCTGGCTTAGATGATTTTTGTCTAAGTGTAAGCTAATCTAAGTGTATAAGCTCATTTAGGCTACATTGGGCCCATTAGATGTGTTAAATGCATTTTGTAAAATTAGGGTATTTTTCAATTTCCTTTGATTTTTTTTTTGTTTTTGTTTTTGTTTTTTTTTTTTTTTTTGAATAGAAGTTTGTCACCAATGGAATAACACCTAAACCCTTAGCCCTTGTAGTACAAGAATTCTTGCTATATCACAGGTTTTGTCTTGAAAAAGAGAAAAAAGTAGACAAAGACCTCATACTTAATATGGTTCACTACTATAGTACAAAGAGCTTGTAATAGTGAAGAGTTGAGCAGCAGCTCATGCTACCCATCAGGGGATGCTTCCCCCGATACACGTTCTCCATCAGTGTTTCCATCAGTAAAAGCTGTGGAGTATGCAGGAAGGAAGGGTGATAAGGTGAACAGGCTACCGTGGAGTTGTACAACCTTTACCTGGGTCCAGGAAAAACAGAGAAAACAAGAGCCTATGGAAGGAGAGAAAACAGAATCTGTCAGTAACACAGGAGGTACTCAGGAGATGGACTGCTGCCAGCCTAAATGACAGTGAGTTCCAAGCCAGCTTGGATGTAGTAAGTCCTTCTCTTTCAACAAATAAACAAAGTAAAAACAAAGAAAAGCAATGCAATGGTTGAGATTGCCTTGGAGATGATCATGAAAGTCCCTGGGGGAGGAAATTCAGTAAACACCTGGCAACCTAGCACTATAGCAAAGAATCACGTGACTTTGACAGTTGTGAGAACTTACAAGTTGAGATAACAAGGCCTTTAAAGAGAAAGGTGAACCGGGGAAGCAAGCAATACCCAGATACTAAAAGTCACAGCAGTCAGATTAATACCTCAGGCGAAGGTGCTAAAGAGCCTTGATCCAAAGACAAAGACGACACATTTTCATAGAACAAAGAGAAAAAGACTTTGGAAAAATAAGACAAAATTGTTATTTAAAAATGAGTAAATATATTCTGACATGATATTGAATAACTGAGGGTTTAAATGAAAGTACGTACACAACAAAATGGGGAAGGTAGAGGGAAACACACCCACATACAAACACGCAAATACAAACACACACAAGAATGCACACACACATACAAGCACATATATACTCACACACAAACACATACAAACATACACACACACACATCATACAAATGTGGGAGTTTCTCATTGGCAAGACATAAATAAGATGCAGAAGGCCAAGAATACAAAATTACAGGGTTACAAAGCCCTAAAATCATATGTATACAGGTAATATTATGCAAGCTGAGCAGGTTGTATTTATATATTTAAGTACCTATGTAATAACAATGAAAGAAATAGTGGTTGTAAAATTGGGGAAACAAGGGTAGGGGTTCATGGGAGGGGTGAGAAAAAAGACGGGGAAGAGGGAAATGATGTAATTGCAATAAACTTCTAAGAGTGAAAAAATATATTATAAAATGTATGCCAAGTGCCCCCTAAAAAGAAAAGAAAATGAAAAAAAAAGAAAACAAATGAAACAAAAGAAGGTACAAATTGCCGGAAATCTCCACATTCTAGGTAATAATAAAAACAGAAAGATAGAGAGAGATTCAAAATAGTTAGTTTACTTAAAAATAAAGTTAAATTTAAATTCTCTCAGCTTGCAGAGCAAAACATAACAACAACAGGTTCTGAGGGAGAGAATCCTGAATCAGGGGTTATAAACTGGGCATGGGGCTCACATCTTTAGCTCTGGAGGCAGAAGCAGGCAGATTTCTGTGAGGTCAACCTGCTGAGTTCCAGGCCATCCAGAAGTGTATCATAAGACTGCCTCAAAATAAACAACCAAACAACAACAAACAGAAAAAAAAAAAAAAAAACCAAACCAAAATTAAATTTAAAAGTTCCATGAAAACAAGCAAATGAAAAGCCATGCAGTTCATTTTTTGTTGGCCTACTAATCCTGGGCATGGTGCCTGCACCGGACTGTAACTGATATATCCAATGACTCTCTACTGGGGAGAAAAATGGCTAAAATACAGTGTATGGGGAAAAAACCAAAAGAATTGGATATCATGGAGCTAGAGACATGGACCTGAGCTCACATCCCAACACCTACTTTGGTCCTGCAACCTCTTCAGCCCCAGATGATCTGATGCCCTCGTCTGGCCTCTGTGAGCACCACCACACCCATGGCAGACTCACACACACACACACACACACACACACACACACACACACACACACGAATAAATACTCAACACAACAAAAAGTATTACTGCTCAAAATGTAGCTCAGTGGTGGAGCCCTTGAAGTGGACATGAGGTTCAATTCATTTGTCTCTCATGTAAAAAGACAGAAAAATCAAATTCTCAGATATTAGCAAACAGGAATATATATATATATATATATATATATATATATATATATATATATATTTCTTTCAAAAGCATGACTTAAATAGACACTTTAAAATCTAAAATAAGGTGAGAAGTTGGATTAAGACATCATATTATAAAGTGACTGGTTGTTAGAATTTAAACCCTTCAGTTTACTTGCAAAACAAAATGTAATTGTGAAACTATTGTTATTAAAGTATAAATAGAAATACTGTTTTAATAAAATATAGATTATTAAATCAGAGCTCACATAAATTAAAAAAGAAATAAAAATTTGCAGTAAACTTTTACATCACAGTTAGAAATGTATTTTTCCTAAATTATTATTATTATTATTATTATTATTATTATTATTATTTTATTATTATTAGTTTTTTTGAGACAGGGTTTCTCTGTGTAGCACTGGCTGTCCTGGAACTCACTCTGTAGACCAGGCTGGCCTCGAACTCAGAAATCTGCCTTCCTCTGCCTCCCAAGTGCTGGGATTAAAGATGTGCGCCACCACTGCCCGCCTAATTTTTTTTATCTAACTAAAATATAATTATATCATTTCCCCCATTTTCTTCTCTCTCTCCAACCCCTCCGATGAATAGGAGCTTTCTGTTTATATCCACAAGCCAATCAGGGACCAGAGATGAGTGCATGCTCAACTGCCTTTCTTTAGTTACATAGCCCAGGATCCCAGCCAGGAAATGATGCCTCACATAATTGGCAGATCTTCCCACCTTACATTAATACAATCAAGATAATCCCCCATGGAGATACCTGCAGGTCTATGTCTCGGGTCATCCTAGATTCTGTCAAGTTGACAATTAATACTGCCTATTATAGTTGCTATTAATATTGGTTAATAGCAGTTACATTTGCATGGTGGAGTTGAGTGCTTATAAAAAGCCTGTATTTCTAATCATTTTGTCTCCCTCAGTGAATATGTCCATATCACATGCTAAAAAATAAGCATACATATGTTTGAAACAAGTTATACAATTTGCACTTACAGATGAACTCTCTTCAAAGAGAATTGTTTTTAAAGAAATACTTCTTATAATCATGTATATTAAGGCTCCCTTCTCTCATGAAGTATAAATATTTGCTGACAGATACACATTAGGAAGTACAAGTAAGTGAATGTTAGTTGGAAGGTGTCTGCATGGATAGCCACCTGCCTCCTCCTGTTATAAGACTGACAGGGAAACTTACAGGCAAGGTTAGGCATCACCGATGACACAATCATTGCCAGTTTTATTACATGAATGGATGACAATTCTCTCTTAATTGTGTGGAGCCATCACAAGATCATGCATTTTGAGAAAAGCACTTCAACTAGTCTTGACCAGTCAACCACATCTGAATTGTTGACTGCAATTTTATTTTTTAAAAAATTGCCAGGCAGTGGTGACACACACCTTTAATCCCAGCACTTGGGAGGCAGAGGCAAGCGGATTTCTGAGTTCGAGGCCAGCCCGGTCTACAGAGTGAGTTCCAGGATAGCCAGGGCTACACAAAGAAATCCTGTCTCAAAAAACCAAAACCAACCAACCAAACAAACAAACAAAAAACCAAAAAACAAAAAAACAAACAAAAAAACAAAAAAATTTTAAAAAAATAAAAAAATTTATAGATGCTTTAATTTAATGTCAATTATTGACTATCAAGTGCATTCACAGAAAAAAAGAGAAAGGTTTATTGATTCTTTGTTACCAGAAGACATTACATTTCTATTTTTTGGTATTGCTTAATGTAATGAAAACAAAATATATTCAAAATGACAATCACTCACTGGTGTGCCAAGGACTTTTTGTGTATCATTTTAATATTTAAGTAAAGTTTCAAATTTTAAAACATCAGACTCAAAGAGAAATACATTATTCACGTGTAGGCTGCTAATGTGTACTTGAACCCAGAACATTTTAGACCTCAACCATTGTAGCCTTGTAGCCTGCGTTATTCTGCCTTCTTCTTGAAAGAAGTTTTTGGGTTTTTTTTTTTGTTTTGTTTTGTTTTGTTTTGTTTTGTTTTGTTTTGTTTTTTGTTTTTAAATGCTGATGTGAGCAATTAATAGAGAAGGAGAAATGGCTGGGGTGACTTATATTGTTTAGTTTTGTTTCTTCCAGTTCTGCCCTGTAAGTCCAGCAGAGCTCAAATTCCCTTGTCATCAGCAAGGATAAGGGCAGGACGTCAGCCCCACAAATCTTAGCTTTAGCGAGGCAGACGTCTGTGTGTCTGGGACTGAAACCAGGTGGGTTTTCTCCAAGTCTCACTCTGGAAACAACTGCAATAAATCAGGAGAGCCCAATACAGACACTGGCACAGACTGTACTGAAGTTGCACGGATAGTAATAATTTTCACTCTATAAATAGCAAAATGAGAAAATGCTGGCTTATAGTCAGGCCTTACATTCTGATTAGACACTAGAAAATGAAAATGCAGAGACATTTCCCCTCTCGTATGAAGTTAATGTTTTCTCCTATCTTTAAATATTACAAACCTCAAGTCAAATTAATCCTAAGTTAATTCTCTCTAGCTTTAGATTGCATTTAGCATATATTAAGATCAACATACCAACCCATAAATACTAAGATCTACAAACCAAATGAATACTGCATGCTCAGCACACTCAAAACTGGAGGCAAAGTGGGTCTCAGAGATACGAGACAAGCATACTTGTGGAGATGTTTTTACTTCTAAAAGAAACCATAATAAGATGACCAGCCTTTCTCAACTATGTAATTTTACACTGATGCCATAATTAAAGTCAGGCCAAAAAGACAGGAATCTGAAGCCTATATTAAAGAAAAAGAAACAAAACCTCAAAACAGCCAGACTGTACCAGTGGCTAAAGAGTTAGTTGATATCACTGTTTCAGAAAATTGCACCATGGGCTTATCTGCTAAAGGGATGCTTTAGCCTGGATGGGGTTGGGAGTGTTTGCCTCTAGAACTTTGGGGCTCCTTTTAGGAGTGATTGCTCTGCCTGCCACTCAAAAACAAACAAAACATTGTTTTGCGGCTCTTGGTTTTGATTGGAGTTTGCTGTCATAGAAAAAACATGTTTGTTTTGTTGAAAAGAATAGAGACCATTTGGAAAAAAATTGCGGTTGAGAATTTCTGTGCATCTTTAACCAAGTGGACTGAGCACGGTGCCTGTTGCCAGAGTATGTTCCATTATCTTAGATGCATCGGCCTTACTGGTGGAACCTTAATTTTGAAAATCTATTCGTGTTTCCCCCATTATGTGATAGAACACAATGGCTGATGGAGAGAAGGCTCAAGACTTGAGCTCCAATTTCAATTCAAGACTATAATTAATGTTCCCAGGGTCAAGCTCTTGCCTGGTAGATGCTCGGTGAGTTTCCAATGGCTGAGTGAGGGAGCCAAGTGGGAGAGAATCATGTCTGCTAGCCAGCTGGGCCTCCCTGGTGTCTTCTCTCTGGCTCAGGCAAGCCCTCCTCATCTCAGGCCCTGTTGTTATCTGCTACCAAGCAGAGCCAGAGAAAATTGATGGAGATGGTGCCAATCTCAGTGGCCCTGAGGGTTAGTTCCCCCTTTGCCAACATTAGCTCTAAAGAAGCAGGTCTCGTTCGTGGTTGAAGCCATTGATTTTTTTTTTCCTCCCTCGGGCCAGCCATGCATTAAGCCCTTTTCAGGGTCTGAGGGCTGCATCTTTCACCAGTAGGTTCTGTTTAGAACATTCACTGAAAGAACTCTCCCGGGTATCCGATTATCTTGCCAGTCCTGACCCGAAACGCAGCTGGAAAAATGTAGGCAGCTTTGTAAATAACAAATCTGGCCTCCATCACACAACACCATGTGGTTTTTGTTGGAAAAGAATAGAAAAATAAGGAGATTCTGTTTATTCATTGCTCACATCTCTGGGTACCTATGGTTAAGTTTCCTACCAGTCACATATAAATAGTATCTGTGTTTATATTCATATATATATATATATATATATATATATATATATATATATATATATATAGTTAGTGGTGTCTGTCTTCAGTAACATTTCCTCACACGTGTACGTGCAGTTTCATCATTCACTTATTCATTCATTTATTCAATATTTACTATTTTTATTATCAATTTATCTACTGCTTGCTAGGAACTGGGTTACTGATGAAGTCTCAGATTGGAGCAGAGAGACACAGTCCCTGTTCCCACGATGTCTACAGAACAATGAAGCACATTAAATGAGGAAAGGCGAAAGCATCGAGTACAGATTGGACTGTGATGTCTGTTAGCAAGGAAAGGAACCTTAGGACAGGACAGCAACATAGACTGTAGAATCTGTGAAGAACGTGACATCTGAGCTGACACAGCTGTGGGCTGCTGCATATGCTGTGTCATCCTCTCTGTGGAGATATTAGAGGGAGATGTACCAAGATGAAAGAAAGGACTTTTGGAAGTAACTAATATTATAGTTGCCTTTCTTTACCAGAGTCAGATGATTACAGTATGTGTTATTTGAAGGGATGATACATTTAAATACCTTTAATTTAAAAGCAGTATTTGCTTAGCTTTTAAATATAAAAATATAGTCTAGACAATAGAGAAAAAAAGAGGCAAAGTAATTGTACCCCATTTACCTGCAAACTCTTTTCTAACCGGATTCTTGTTAACAATGAGAATTATCTATTTTTATTTTTTTCTATTTGTACACATCTATATAAAAACATGTATGCATACATGCAATTCATTTGAGTATAAGTATATATGTATAGTTCACACAGAGATATGCATGCATGTATATATTCACATATTAAATAAAGGAATTATATCCATTTTATCAGGAAATTAATTCTTTACTTCATAGAGGTAATTTTTTCTGTTAGCAAACAAACTTCACTGTCTGTGCATGAATTATGTGGGTATGCACAGTCTCTGCGTATGTGTGTGTGTGTGTGTGTGTGTGTGTGTGTGTGTATTGGTGTATATATGTGTGTATGTGTTGGTGTGAATGTGTGTGTGCATATGTGTGTTGGTGTGTGCATGTGTGTGTTGGTGTGTATGTGTGTGTGTAAGGATGTGTGTGTGTGTAAGGGGTAAAGTAAAACTAGGTTAAACAAAACCTGCAGGTCAGTAGCAGTGTTCATACGTAGCTTAGAGGGCAACCTAGAATGGTCTTCACTTTTCATCTTTTTCAGGTTGGGGCTCTGTGTTCATTTTCTAGATTCCAGGCTCACTAGCCTGGGAGTTTCTGGGAATTCTCTTATCTCCACTTCTTGTCTCATTATAGGAGCTCAGGGATTACAGAAATGTGCTGCTGTGCTCAGTAGAATGAAGCTTCCTGGGATCCGAATTTAAGTCCTCCTGCCTATGACAAGTGCTGAACTGACTGAGCGGTCTCCCCAACCCTCAACTTTATTCTTCATTCTGGAATAATAACATACAAAAATATAAACGTGGAATCCTACTCACGTAACTCCACTATTCCTACTGCTTTTTGGAATCTTGATTCCTTTTATGTTTGGCCTCCTCTCCCTCCCCTGCTTTTCAGTGCTGAGGATTAAACCCAGGGCTCTGAGGATTTGTTTTTCTCTTTATTTTGAGTGACAGTCTAAGTTGCCCAGGCTGCTCTTGAACTCTAGCACAGAGAGGCCTTGAACTTGTGGCATTCTTGCTTTTGCCTTCCGAGTAGCTTATATTAAAGGTCCCACAACCAAGGCAGACTTGTACTAAACTTTTATAATCATTCAGAAATTATCTCTATACATTGTTTGATATCACAGTTTTTTTTTTTTTACTGTAAATGTATTAGATTTTCTAAATCCTATTTATAGAACTATTTTTCTTTCCCTTACCACTATATGCCAAATCTCCATAGATATGGCTGCCTTCCTTCAACCTATTTTCTACTTCAGTGGTCCAACTATCTATTATTATGGCTATCCAACCCTGTTTTATTAAAATTGCATCGTGCTTTGACACCTATAGGCAAATGAACCCATAAATTGCCAGTTCAGAGAGCAGCCTCTGGAGCCAGGTCAACTGTAACCCAAAACCCTAGACAATAATAATTTATTTATCCCGCATAATGCTTATGGTAAGTATTCTCACAATAGAATAATACCATTTTTAGTATATTTTAATTAAGCTTGTGGCTGAAGCTTGCATATTTAACACTGAGAATCAAAAAAATGTACTGAACCATGTAATTTCAAACAAAACTGTTGAATTCTTTTGTAATTGAACCCAGGGTCTCATGTGTGCTAGGCAAGTGTTGTCAGCTCTAGCGCTGGCCCTCTTTTTTCCTTTTTAGTTTGAGACATGGACTTATAAAGTTGCCCAAGCTGGACTTGAAATCACTGTAGCCAGGCATGATACTTGAACTCACAACCGTCCTGTTTTAGTGGCTGATTACAAGACTGTGCTACTACTCCTGGAGACAGTAGAGATTCTGTGACACACCATTCCTCTGAAGACACTCTACTTTCTTACACACATGCTGTGGCCACTTTAAGCAAGCTAAAAAAGCAGGATGTTTTGGAAAGCATGATGACCTCCCCCACCTGTGATGGGAAGTGGCTGGCTATATTACACAAACCTCAGACTGTAAAACGCAAATGTCAAGATGTCTTGTATAGTTCCAGCAACAGACTGTAGGCTGATCTTGAAGAAAGAGAGGAGGAGCAGAAGTAAAACATGGATTTGTGGCCTCTCTGAGAACGGTACTGTTTTAGCAAAGCGGCCAGCCAAAGATGAGGGAAGACAGAAGGGACAGCCCACTGCCATTCCTTAATCCTTAATCACTGGGGTTGGGAGTTGGGGGTGGGGAACCACAGGTGGCTATGGACTGCTCTCAGTCTGTCAGTCAAAGAAAACGCTGAGCGAAGACTTTTAAGTGGCTCAGAATGAAACATTTGCAAATACTGAGCGTGTGCTTTTGCAAATTCATTCGCAGATAAAAACTGATGATAAACTGGAAGCCTAGACTTGGATTTAGTTGACCAACAAATTTTGGAGAAAATTTTGAGGTGTGATCTTTATAAGCACGGTAGGTATCCACCATCCTGAATCAAAGGCAAATCCAGTTTCTTTTGATGGTAATTTGGAGAAACCCAAGAAGAAGTTTTTTGTTTTGTTTTGTTTTGTTTGTTTGTTTGTTTTGTTTTAAAGCGTTGAAATCTCAAAGGGATGTTACAAACTCCACTATAAAGCACTTAACAAGCAAGTTTATGATTTACCCTAGAAATAGTAGATTCCCATTATGGTAGCAGTACTCTGTCTGATGCACAGCAAGTCTGTCTTACTAGTAACTAGAGCCTTGTTAGTTACACAGAGAGAAGGGAAGGAGAGGTTTACAGGTACCTCTGAGGCATTAAGAGTGAAGAAGTAAGTCAGATAAGAGCCTTTTCTTCTTCTTTCTCCCTTTTTCTCCTCACACACACACACACACACACACACACACACACACACACAGATATACACAGACACACAGAGAGACACACACACATAGACACACATAGACCTACATAGTCATGCAAACATAGACATACACACAGACACACACAAACACATACAGACAAACACACAGACACACACATAGAGACACACACACAAAGACACATACAGACAAACACACAGACACACACAGACACACAGACACACACACATAGAGATACACACAGACACATACAAACACACAGACACACACACATAGAGATACACACAGACACATACAAACACACAGACACACACATAGACACTTACACAGACACACACACATAAAGATACACACAGACATGCACATAGAGACTCACACAGAGACACACACAGAGATACATATACACACAGACACATACAGAGAAACACACAGACACACATAGAGATTCACAGAGACACACACACAGAGACATATACACACACAGATACAAACAAACACACACACACACACACACACACATAGACACACACAGACACATACAGACACATACATAAACATCCACAGACACACAGGTACACACATAGACACACATAGATACAGATACATACAAACACATAGACACACATAGAGACACATACAGACACAGATACACATGGACAAACTCACACACACACACACACATAGACATACAGTCACACACACACACACACACACACACACACAGAGTACAGATTGCTGGTGGTTGTGTCCGTGTTAGCAAGAATAAGTAAGCCAAAACCGGCTTAGCATCTCTTGCCCATTTTCTTCATCCTCCCCGCCCCTCATTCTCAAAAGTTTTCCCCAGTCAAGTTGTGCCCTCCACTGTCCCTACTGTCATCATTCTTGCCTAGGCCCGATGATTGCAATAGTGGACTAATTAGTTTCCCTCTATCAGTCTTTCCTCTCCAAATCCATCAACTAGTCCACAAACAGATTTATCTTCTTACGTTGCAATCAGCAACCTGTCTTCAAAAACTTTTAATGACCCTTGTATCGCACAAAGAACACATTCTTTATCGTGGCCTACAATGACCTGCTCCCTAACTGCCGCTCAAGTTTATGTTAAAGAGGATTGGACCGCAGACCGGCTGGGCAGGCAAACCACTGTACCCTCTAATCACCACACACACTTTCTGATGTCCGCTTCTGTCTGTGTGTTCCCGTGGATGTGATTTCTATCAGATTTTCTCCTCATTCGACTTCCTAATTTTTATTTCATGTGTATAGGTGTTTTACCTGCATATATGGCCATGTGCCATGTGTGTGCCTGGTGCCCTCAGAGGCTAGAAGAGCTGCCATAATCTTACTGCATACTGAACCCATGTCCTGTAGAAGAACAGCCATTGTTCTTCATTGCTGGGCCATCTCTCCAGTCCTTTTCATTCAGTCTCTGTCTAAATCCCTTGCTTGGAGGCCCAGTTCAGAATCTACCTCTTTCCTGTTTTCCTAAGTTGCTATGGTATCAAATACTACTCATTCTTCTGAAACACTAAAAACAAAAACAAAAGCAAAACAAAACAAAAAACCCACAAGTTGTGCTGGGTATAGTGGTGCATGTCCTTAATCTCAGAACATAGGCAGCAGAAGCAGGCAAAGCACTGTGTTTCAAGGCCAGCCTGGTCACATTTTGAGTTGTAGGGCAGCCAGGACTACAAAGTAAACCTTTGTCAAAAACAAACAAACAAACAATTGCAAAAAAAAAACCACTATCACAAGTTGAGTGGAATTACTGGATAATACTACTTTTTAAAAAATCTATTAATTTATGTATATGAGTTTTCTATTTGTATGCATGCCTGCATAAACAGAGGCTTCATATCCCACTACAGACGGTTGTGAGTCAACATGTGTTTGCAAGGAATTAAACTCAGGACCTCTGGAAGAGCAGACAGTGCTCTTAACTGGTGAGCTATCTCTCCAATGCTAATAATAATAATTTTTGAGTTTTTTTTTTTTTTTTTTTTTTTTTTTTTGCGTTGTTTCGTTTGTTTTGAAACCTTGAGAGTTGGAAGGTGAGATGGACTTTGACCTTCTAAGATGAATTTTTGGAGGCTGAGACTTTATTTTTACAGAGAATTGTTTTAAAGTATGACAATAGGGGATAAAGAGAGATGGCTCAGTGGTGAAGAACACATACTGCTATATCAGGCATCTCCCAGGTTCCAACACTGGCCTGTTTGAGCATCTGCACTCACATGCACTTTCCAACCTCTTCCTCAAGCTTATATACTCATTAATAATAATAATAATAATAATAATAATAATAATAATAATAATAATAATAACAATAACAATAATAAAACTTTAAGGTAATTAGTTTATATTTAATATTTCTAGCACTTTGCCTTCCAGATACATGGTAGGATGGTATATCACTGCCCTCTTTGAGTTAAAGCTGAGCATATAACTTGCTTTGGTCAATGCATTGTATAACAGCATGTACTTCTTACAGTAGTAAGCACTGCGTCAGTATGAATTTCCCCAAATCTGTCCTATTTGCAACCAACAATATGAACTGCAACTTGTCTACGTTTATGAGAAGCTATTATAGAGAAGAACCTCACAAACTCTTTCTTAATACTCTTCCACACTCCTAGAATCATGACTGACATCCAAAGAAAACACACGACCAAGAAACAAATTCATCTTCACTTTTTTTTAACCACTAAGATTTAGTATTTTTTTGTTACTCCTGCATAGACTAATAGACCTTCAATTCTGAAGAAAATCTCCAAAATACACTTTTCATTCCACATATTAAGTACATGCCATCATTATTTGGCAAAAATCAAAAACATATAGAAACCCTAGGGGATTGAGCTAAGCAGTTCCACCTGGGGTTATAGCAGAAGATCAAGCATGGAGAGCCACAGTGGAAGTTATGAAGAGTCATTCTAGGCTCCATAAATGTACAGATGTGCCACACTCTGGGGAACAGAGGTATCTCCTTATTTCCACAGAAAATGGAGCCAGCTAACCAACATGCTTTAGCAAACACCTTGGAGAACTCTGACATTGGCAGGGTTCTGCAGCTATGGAGGGAACTGGAACAGTGAGAATTGACTCCAAGACACAGATACTAAACAGATATTAAACTTAAGAGATTTCCAGGAATAATTTGAAGATATGTGAACCAATATCCCTGGGACCTTAAAATAAAGTTAACTTTATGACCAGATGAGCCATATTCACTGCATACAATCATGATTTGTTCAGGGTACTTCTTCTTCTACTGAATTAGTTTAAAATTGTAGTTTGTCTCTTCATAGTCTTTTAACAAATATTCTGCTTACTAGGTCTTTGAGAAAGAATGGTTTTCAGGGGAGGGAGAGGTGGCTCAGTGGTTAGGAGTGTTTTCTGCTCTTCTAGAGCACCTGAGCTCAGTCCTCAGCACCCAAGATGCCTTGTAACTCTACTTTCAGGAAAGCTGGTGACTTCTTCTGGTCTCCAAAGGAACTACACTTTTGGTCTACAAGCATATAGACATAGTTGGTCTCCAAAAAATTTAAGAATGTAGTTTTCAGAATACAATGTGAATTTAAAGTATTATTGTGATTATTGATGACAAAAATTGGGGGAAACTTATTTAGAATAAAACTTAATTAGAATTTAATGAATGTCTACTTGATCAAGTTTTGAGTCTTTTGAGTTTAAGTAGCACAAATGAACAGATATAATTCTGCCCACAGGTTTTTAAATATGCTTGGAGTTATAATACTGAAGAACATCCTTCTCCGCAAGCTTTCAGGCAAGCAACTTCAAGTTTACCTGCTCTGGCTAGTGGTTTTAAAGTAGCTGGATTCATTTTAAGAACAAACCCACTACTGACATACTCTATACTTATGACTAGATTGATAGAGTTTTACTACTTTATTTTCTAAATAAGAGTTTGTCTAACCGTATTTTCTAAAGGAAATACTGAGGGGCGTATCCACAGTCCTGCACTACATGAGTGTAAGCGGTGGAGAATTGGCTCCGACAGCCAATCTTGTGTCAAGATTGGCTTTTATTCTTTATTTTAGATCCGCATTGCTCATTTGTTTTGTTGTTGTTGTTTGTTTTGTTTGCTTCTATGAATCTCCTTCACTTGTTTCTGCTTTCATTGGATACTTTTATAAAAGTCTTTTGGTAGGAAGAACAATACAGTGTTTTGGAAAGGTCCTATGTAGTGTTAGATGCCAATGGACTCAGATGATTGAATTTGTCCTTCATGTGACCCATTGATCTCCTTCCTAGGACTTCTGCTTGGGGACATCCTTCCTGCTTATGTGGGATGACAGGGATAATCAACCAGCTGTCTTTGAGCAGCTCACACTGTTTTGTGGCTTGGCCTTTTATTGATCTAATTTACTAGGAGTGCAACATTCTAAAGAGCCCTCTCTCTGAGGACACATATACACATGCCAGGGGCCAGAGTTGTTTAGCCTGACCTTGATAACATGTCTCACAGTTTTATATTAGTTGCCATAATGTACAACTGAGATAGGTGCCACGTTGAAAATGTCAGTTTTTCATAACGCTAGCTCTTCTTAACCTTTTGTATTAGGCCAGCTTCTGTCACTCAATGATAGATAGCCTTCCCAAATACAAGGCCTTCATGACTGGCTTCCTCTGCTAAGGCATCAACACAGCATGATGTTATGTCCTGTGTTTAAATTCCACTGGTTTAAGCAGATCTGAGCCTCTTAATGTCCTGAAAGTATAGATAAGGCCACTTTCATGTTCCAGAATGACAGTGAGCTAAGAAGAAAGGGAGGGTCTGCAAGATGTTTCCATGTAGTGGTTTATCAACCATCTGTAACGACAGATCTATGGGATCCAATGCCGCATTCTCACCTCTGAAGGCACCAGACATGCACATGGTGTGCGTACATACCAAAGTATTCAGATATATGAAATAAAGTAAATATTTTATTTTTAAAAAGAAGACAACGGATCTAAAGAAACAAGAGAGAGGTACGTAGATTATGAAATTCTTATGGACGAAAGGACTCTAGACCTGTTTAACTGTAGACAGAGCAATACAAAACGGCCTCTCTCTTTGTAATGAGGCTGGGACAGGTCCTAAGGAGTAGCTACAAGTGTAAAGCAAAGGACAGTGTTGGTGGGCTCAAAGAGGAATGTCCAGCTTTTGAGCTACATCCAGCCTGGGAGATCTGACCTGTGGGTGGCAAAACTCAAATGCAGATGGGTGCTGCCTCTATCGAGCCAGCTCTCACCTTATGGCGAGGCTCTGGGATGGCAGCCCGGCTGCACCATATGGGATATAGCCTTCTCGCACAAGCCCATAAAACCATCGCAGTAACACATGATGAATATTTCATCTTTCACAAATCCGCTTGCAGAGTGTGGTGTGGGGCTTCTCCCTTCACTTCCCCTTCTGCTTTTGACATCCTTGACTTCAGTGGTTTTCCTCCAGTTAAATAAATGCTTGCTGATCAAAGTGAGGATGTTACAAGAGAACTTAAAGCTATTCACTAGCGTACAATTAAACGATTAGCAGTATGTTGATCTTTCTTCGCATGGATATTAAATAGCAAATTGAATAAATAGGCATTTATAAAAGTATTCAGTTGGTTTGACTTTTCTTTCCTTCCTCCAGAATTAGGTGAATTGTTTAGGAGCAGAGTTGACTGAATTAGTTTGGCATTCATTCTGGTTTCCTGTGGGTGTGGTCTCTCCTTTTCCACCTTCATATTTCATCTTTAAAGTATTAACTCTGAGTCGTTGAAGTTTGCGTACTGTTTTACAATTCGTTATGCTCTTCTTGCTTTGTCTCTTGGTGTTTGAAGTAATGCCTTTCCCTCCTAGAGAGAGGGGTAGCAGCTGGCTGGCCGGGCAGGGCAGCTCCACAGACTGGAAAGGGAGGGAGGGGGTCATATCTAATTAGAGCAGCAGGGAACGGTTTTTTTTAGTGAGGCAAATTGTAATCCTTTTTCCTGGAAACTGGCCAGGGCATTAGGGTTAACAACACAGTTTGTGTGAAATAATAATAAAAAAAATCCACTCGGTGTTTATGGATACCCAGTATTTTTAGACGTACAAGTTCACATCTCATTTTAAAGATTATATCCACTATCCCCTTAACACCTGCCAAAAACTTGGCAAAAACTTAACAGCCACAGAAAGATAGCACCAGCTTCAAGATGCTCATTTCCCCTGGATGTCTCAACAAGAATTGTAACTGTGGTCTGAGGGGAGAGCTCTCTTCCACTTTCAAGGTACCACTAGTGTCTGTGGCCAAGCAACACTTAGTGTTCCCTATCTCCTCTAAGTAACACTGGCATAAAACAATGTTAGCTATTTTTTGTTTGGCTTCACTATTGTAGTGTTGGGAATTCAACTGAAAGCCTGAGACGCCCTAGGGGAGCATTTTCTTTACCTTTGGCCCAAGGCAAACTTGTTAAAGTTTGTTGTTGAAGTTTGTTTGTTTTCTTCTGCTTAAATGGCTCTTTTGTTACTGATTGGGCAGTACTTTCAGGGTCATCTACTTCTAGCTTTGTGCTATCCACTGAATCCCTCCCCCCACGACCACATCAGCATCTGCCTTTATCTGCTACTCCCTCTACAGAAAAGTGAGTTTACAATCAATTCCTTGAGCATGTGAACAGAAGGGTAAAACTGGATGCAATTTACTAACACGAACTGTTGTCACTCTGGTTTTGGTTTATGCAAAGAGCCATTGATGTCGTGACAGAGGACAGTTTTCCTCTGCATGGTTCAGCTACAAATAGATAGGCATGTCACTCTGGCGCTGGTTTAATCCGTTGACCAAACAACATGATTGCATTCAATCAAAATGTGTTCTGCATTTATAATCCATATATCGAGCTGAAATTGTTTCATAGAAGAAACCTCACATAGTAGTTGAGAATTCAATAGTTGGAAACAGCTGGGTATGGGACAGTCCACATCAAACCCGCATGATGGATCTGGGGTGAAGAACTCAAACACACATAGCAAGGACCCCTGTTTCAAGCTGTGACAGAGCAGAGTGAACAAATTTGAGATGCAGCCTCTAAAAGCCTAGGCAGAATTAAAAGAACACAATGTAAATATTGTGTTGGTTTTCAGAACTGCCTAATGGGCTCCTCCCTGATTCAGATGGTGTCATACCCGCACAGGCTTCAGGCCCTGAAGAACTGTTGGTTTCTGGGGGAAGTTAAAGCAGTAACCACAGGACAGACCTCGGAATGTGATTTGGAAGGGAATTAATGGTGAAATAAAAGCACTGTTTGTTTGTCTGTTTGTTTGTTTATTTGTTTTTTCGATTCTCCCCTCTTCCCTCACCCTTGCATGTACAGGAATGGTAAATTAGAGCACATAGAGGCCTGGGCAACCTGTTTGTTCTCTGTAACCTTGGCATTGTAGAAAATTTCAGGCATTTTAGATTCCAGGTTTCTTCTCTTTAGTTACTTATAACTGGGAAAATTCCCATTTGAATGCCTGCCATTTAGATAACAATTCTAGTTCGGTTGTTTTTTTGTTGTTTTTGTTTTGTTTTCTTTTTTGTTGTTTTTGGGTTTTTTTGTGTTTTTGTTTTTCTTTTTGTAAAATTAAAAAGTGCTGAGCAGACAAATTACTTCTACTACTAAAAAAAGAGTTTTCAGTGCTATGATGTTGAGCAGCTTCATTTGGTGGTTTGTCAAGAAGACAAGATTTTCTTTGGGGAATTAGGTGGTGACTTACAGGCTCATGAATTATTCAACAAGTCTTGGCGCAGAGGTCAGAGCCTGGGAAGGGTCTGGGGTGGGGTACAGTCTTCATGGATTTGCATGTGTCTCCCTCCACGCTTCCCTTGCCCTCAACTGGAGTCTACCACACAGTCTACTGGACTCTGTCTCTCCAAATGACACCCTCGAAGCTTCTAAGCAAAGGTAAGAAACATCCTTCGGATCCTCAGGACCACAGCCATTGTTTGACTGTTCCAGCACCTGCCCCCACCCAGCCACTGGCTCCTCTGGTATCTTTGCCATTCATGTGCAAAGTAGAAACCGAACTGAACACATTATCTTTGAGCCAAAATTGGTCTCTCCTCCAGTCCCGGCCTCTTTAAGGGGTGGCATACATTTGAAGGTTGGTTATTAGTTCCAAATGCTGCAGAAGCATCTGCTCTGTACTAGCTAGAAATCATGTTTAATAACAAGAAAATCTACTCCAGCCAAATCCCTGTTGGGAGGGCTCTCGCATGAACAAAAGGCCCCCACTTCCCCTGATTTCCATAACAGATGTAGTATCTGATGCATGACAGCTCAGCTCAGCCCCGCGCCATTATCCTCCCGCATATCCATCTGCAAGGAGCAAGCCTTTCGTTTTTATTAATTGCTCTGGTGGGCTACATGTGACGTTTGGTTGCCCCCAGAGTACTCTGTTTGTGCTTCATGCTACACTGGTCTCAATAATAGTGATTTTTCTTAGTGTTAAAGGTTACTAGCCCTTTTCCTTTCCTTTGCTCCGCAGCTTCCGTACCCAATAAACTATTAATGCCTCCCCAGGGGGTCAACAATTTCCCTTAAGATGGTTCCAGTCTTCCAGACCTAGTCCCATTTCTTTGTCTTCTGACTGAACATTCTTGAGACAAGTCATTTGGAGGAAGTCTTTAGGAAGCTTCCAAGTGCCAGACACAGTCCTAATAGTTGAGGAGAACCCTTCTCCCGAAAGAGAGAAACAAAGTAAGAATCCTGACATTTGTAAGTCAGCTATTGTTTTAAAATCGCATCCACACAAGCACAGGAAAACACCTTTGGCAGTTTGGGGAAAAAAAAAAAAGATTGCTCTTTATTTGCAGTCAGCTTCTCCCTCGTGATGGAGCTTTGGGTAATGTGAGGTTTGCTTCCTGAGGTCACTGTAGGGCGGCTATAACCCACACTTGTCATCCTTCTGTGCTACTTTATCTTTATCCCAGGGCAGTTTAGAAGATACAGTGCTTGGCAGCAAATGGAGCCCAGGGAGGAAAGAAAGGGGGAGCCGAGAGAGTGATTACAGAAGAGATAAGAAGAAAACCCGACTGTTCGATTAACAGAAGTCAGCAGAAACAGACTTCATATAAAATCTCCGTATTTCCTTTAGAGTTCAGGATTTGCTTCTTTTCCCTCCCTAACGTAGATGGATATGGGGAATTTTAATTCTTTAATGACTCCATGTAGAATTTAAAGCACCATGGGTTGAAAACAGTTTTCTGAGCCTAATAGTGTGAGTCCTGTGTTTCTTGCAGGCACCAAAACAGGAGACATGAATCAAGTATACTATTGATCAAAGGACAAGGACACATCCGAAGAAGCACATAGAGACATGTGCCTATCTCCTTGTATATGTGTGTGCATATAGGAGTGAGCTCAGTTTGATCACATGTAAGTGTAATGTGCACGCACACCTGTGTACTGTTTGTTTGTTTGTTGAGACGGGATTTCTCTGTGTAACAGAGCCCTGGCTGTCCTGGACTTGCTTTTTAGACCAGACTGGCCTTGAACTCACAGAGATCCTCCTGCCTCTGCTTCTGAGTGCTGGGATTAAAGACAGTGTGCCACCACCCCCAGCCCTGTGCAAAGTGTGAACATGACATAGTAGAATCAATCTACCATCTCTATGACTGGGATCTTTGGAGTGTCAAAACATTTGAGTGAAACTGAAATTTCCTACATAATAGTTTATAGTAAATGGAAATATTGTGCATATAAAAAAGAAATGTGTGTTTATATTAATCTATTTTTTCACAGTTTTTAATGTTCTGAAAAAGAAAAAGAAAAGAGACAAAATTTCAGCAAAAAAAAAAAAAAAAAAAAAAAAAGCAGAAAAGAATGTAGCTTATTGCTTTGTAAGTAAACAATCACCAGAAGTTTTTCTGTGTCTTTCTCCCTTTATGGACCTGGCAATGCCTACTTACACACTTACTGGTAAAAAAACAAACAAACAAACAAACAAAACAAAACAAAACAAAACCCCTCATGACAATAATCATTCCATTGCTTTTACCATAAGCTCATGCTTGCTTTCCAATGAGATATTTTCTGCATGTGTTTATATGTTAGAACTCCTAGCTTGAAAAAAGTTTCATGAATCTGAATCCCTAAAATATTAATCTATACTGTAAAGACAATACAGTGCCTTTATATCTCCTTGGTATATTTTGTGTGATTAATCCCAGAATACTCATGCCAAGAAAGAACATGTTTCTTATATTGTTGCAAATACTATCGGGTGGGGAAAACCATCAAGACTTACATTTAAAGTAGGTTAGATTTATTTGCTGTTAGATGGTATCAAATCGAGAAAGAAGAGATGTGGTGAGTTCAAGAGCCGTTGGTGCTCTGCTCTGTCCCTCACTACATTTCTCCTGTTAGCTTCTATTGAGGACAGTTTATCCCTCAGCCCTTGTCACCACTGCTGGAGTCACAGCTGGCAGGCAGGAGTCCTAACCAAAATAGCTCTTCCAAGAGCTTTGCTGCTTCAGGTCTACGGGGTGGGTGGACCTTGATAATTAAGTCTGCTTCCCCACACAACTTTACCTGCCCCTCACACTAAGGCTGATCCTCAGGAGCACCCTCCCCTGAAATAGACAACAGAGAGACTCATTCAATCCCTGGCTTTCATAACAAGGGAAAGAGTGTCGACGCATTCATTAAGGAAATTGCTTCAGGACAGTCGAGTCTGGGATTCTGTTTCTGGGTCAGGAAAGAAAAAAAAAAAAAAAAAACTTATGAGCATCCAATTTACAAAACAATACAAATGTTACCATGTGTGTGCCTCTACCAAGGGTTCAGTGCATCCACGGGCAGCCTGTTTAATATTCTTATCTTATCGCTCTAAACTCAAAGAGGCTTGGTGGTGGGTGTCATTATCCCAGTGGGCCACAATTTAGATAAAGGAAATATTCTGGGTCAATTAGTAGAAACTCAGGCAAAATAAAAGGGTGAGAAAGAGGAGGGGAGAAGATGACTTAAATGTATGGGGGAAGCACTTACCTATTCCCCACTGTGTGACAGGCACCAGGGCTCTGAAGATGAAAGGCGCCATCCCATTAGGAGCTGGTTACTCTGCAGGCAGAGAGAGGCAGAAGATAACCGTCCTTACATACTTCTTCAGGATGCTCGCAGAGCAACAGAAGTGGGACTGTGCTTGGAAAATCACCCAACGTTTGACACAGGAGTATCATGTTGTGCTGGGCACTGAAGTACGAATTCAAGTTTGAGTTTGTCAATTCATCACTAGGAGCATGGAGTTCAAGGGGCCCATGAGTAGGCCCTGCCACATGGAGAGTTTCCATAATGGCTTTAAAATCATCCTGCTTAGCTTTCTAAAATATTTTTTTTCTGTCCAATGTGGCAGCACTTGTCTTTAATTCCAGCAATCTACCGGGAGAAGTGGGGCAGAGGCAGGCAGACCTCTGTGAGTTCAAGGGCAGCCTGGCCTTCTCTAAGGAATGAGTTCCAGGACAGCTAGAGGTACAGATTGAGATCCTGTCTCAAAAGAAACACGGACAAGCAAGCAGGTAACAAAAAGATGGTTTTCTTCTTCATAAACAGTAGACGGTTCCCAACAAGTGTTTGACAGCAACCACGTCCATGAGCGGATGTGCAGTGAAGACACAACGGTGAGCTAGACTCAGTCAAAGGGGAGGAAAGGGTGCACAGGATGGTGAGCTGAAGAAGCCTCATCTGAGGCAAGGGCACTGGTCTACCCCAGGGAGCAGCACTTCCCCAACCCCAGCAACACATTGTTTCTTATTAATTTATTTATTTATGTTACATTCGATTGCAGCTTCCCCTCCCTCCTCTCCTCTCTGTCCATCCCCCTCACCTCTTCTCTCCCCATCCCCCTTCCCTTTCTCCTCAGAGAAGGAGTCTTATGCCTCCCCCCACCCTCCCCCATAGGTATCAACCCACGTTGGCATATCAAATTGTAGTAGGACTTCTCTTCCACCTAGATAAGGCAGTTCAAAGGAAAAGGGGATCAAAGACAGCCAGAGGTAGCCCCTGCTCCAGTTGTTTGAGGTCCTACATGAAGACCAAGCTACACATCTGTTACATATGTGGAGGGGGCCTAGGTATATCACATGCCCACTCTTTGGTTAGTGGTTCATCTCTGTGAGCCCCTGTGGGTCCAAGTTAGTCAATTCTGTAAGTTTTCTTGAGGTGTCCTTGACCCCTTTGGCTCCTCCAATCTTTCCTCCCCCTCTTCTATAAGATTCCACAAGTTCTGCCTTGTGTTTGACTGTGGGCCTTTTCAACTCTGGGATACTTCTTTCTGCTTAGCTTTATTTACATCTTTCTCCTTAATTATTTTCCCCTCTGTTTCTCACATAAGCAGCATCTAAAGTTGTTTCAAATGATGACGTCCATCTTAGTCCCAAAAGACCTGACTAATAAGCAACAGATTTTGAGCCCAGTGGACACCAGTGTTGTCCTCCAGGAAGGAGGAGAGGTCAGGTGAAACCAGAAGCTTGCAGAACAGGCTTGAGAAAGGGAAGGAAGTGGCAAACTTCAAATATCAAGAAACAGGGAAGATACTTCTCGTTTCCTTTCCGAACACAACCTCTTGTGTTCCTGCACTCTTTACATGGACCACTGGGAGGTTCTGGTTTGTTTTCTACCTTTTAGGAGTAACTTAGACTGGTTTACCTCCTCAGTTCTATTTCTTAAGCTTGGAAATCATTAGGATGGAAAGAAAAACTGCATGTCGCTGAGTAAGTCTGAGGCAATTGAAATAAAGTTAGAAAAAAGAAAGTGGGGCAGACCGTAGCTACATAAATTAATACGGTGAAAGAGGAAACGTCCCTATTCTGGTGGTAAGCGGGGATCTAGGCTTGTATAGAAAACCGAGTATTAAAGCCTTTCTCATTTGGGCACCCCGTTTCTTCTCAACCCCATTGTCTTGTTTTCAGAAAAGGAGGCAAGAAAGACCTGAGGAGGCCATTTTGGGGGTGCCTGGAGGTAGGGAGTCTTTGAAAAGGAGGTGTAAAAGGGCTTAAGTCTATTCATTTCACCCTTTCACTTTCCTCTAAATGGAAGCGTGGAGTTGATGCCAGTGCCCAGGCCAGAGGAGCTGGCAGAGCAACTCGCTTCAAGGCAGCTGAAGCCTTTCACAATGACAGCTTTTCTCCCAATGTGTCCTGGTAGGAGTTTAAGTTGACAGACAACAAAGGATGGGGAGGGGAGGGATTCCGACACAGGCTGAACAGCCATTACCGTTGTCTCCATAACAGCGAATTGGCTAAAGGACAAAGGGAACAAATCCACTGTGGGGTGTTGTCCCAGGCCCGACTGCCTTGAGTTGTCTTTGGTGAACTCAGAGGCAGACAGCGGGGCTATTATCCCCTGCTGTCCCTCTGTGGGCCAGTGATCCAAGGTTTGGGAAATGAAATGGGTCTAGTATCAGAAAAAAAATCTCTGTAGGGACATGTTAGAACACTACAATGTAGAAATTTGTTTCTCAAGGCCATGATGAGAGGTCATAAAAATTGTCTTTTCACCTCGCTTGCACATAACCTGCCACTAGGAGCCTGAGGAGTGGGTGCTCCTTAAACAAGGAGGACATTTAAGTTAAATTGCACAAGGAATAACAGGTATCAGAATTTGGAATATTGCTCTACGCTTGAGAACAATAAATCTCACCTCCCAACTTCTTTGGAATTCTTGTTTGAAATTCCTTTCCTCTTGAAAGAATGAAATAGTATATTGTTATTTCATAAGTAAAAAGAATAAACAATCAGGTTTGCTTGACATGGTGGCATACATATAATTCTAGCACGTGGAGGTTGAGGCAGACAGTTATGAGTTCAAAGTCAGCATAGGCTACGTAGTGCAACCTTGACTAAAAATATATAGATAAATCATTTGAACTTGTCCTGTCATGTAACTAGCAAAGACCAGTAATTCCATGAGTGCCCATTGAGCTTCAGGTCATTAGTGACAGAAGACACAAAATCCCATAGTGAATTTTCATCGTTTTGATAAGCACATTTTTGAGGAATAGTCTATGAATGTACAAGACATTCAGTGGAGTCCCTAAGAGTGACCAGGAAGCTAGTTACTGACAGGGGGATCAAATGGATTGCTTCTTTGCTTTGTCAGGTACCAGTGTATGTTTCTATATTATGATGAATTTTGTTACTCCAATTATACAACAAAACTCCATGTCTCGACTCTTGGCATGGCTAGTGAACAGACCTCCTGCAAAGTGCAACAGTGCATTTTATAGACAAATTAACGAACGTTTTTTTCTGTCATGAATGAAAAGGAGTGGCTGAGAGATTGTCCTCCAGATGGAGAGCCCCCACACACTGGAGTCTCAGGTAGCTCGATAACTATTTCAGAGCAGTTCTTTGTGAAATCCCTCCACTGGGGGATAAATGATGTATGAAAGGAAGACACGCCAACTCCACAGGGAGCACACATAGGACACTTCCAGCTATAATGCGCAGTTTCTGATGGGTTTTGGCTGTGACCCTTGGGCACAATTTCCATTCAGCTCCATGGAGCCAGACAGCCTTCTACAGCCCAAACACCAGAATCTACACTCTCTCTTCTTCAAAGCAGCAAGCAATCTTCCACTTGAATTTGCTTGTAAATTTCTTACTTCTCTACCTTGGCATCTCAACAGTCAGCTACAGTGGTGGCAGTTCACTGTTCCAGTTATCGACACAATGTATCACAAAATCTGGTGATAAATCTCTTGAAATCTGGAAAATCACTGTCACCGGTGTTTTCAAAGCTTCTGGCAGAAAGAACTTCAGGTGTGCATGTCCTTGAGGGCATCCAAACACTGTTGTTGTTTGTTTGTTTGTTTGTTTGTTTAAAAAAAAAAACACCAAGGTTCCAGCATCTGCCATCCAGGTGAGATTGTAATTCTATGGTAGAAAATCTATGTCTATTGAAGAAGGGTTGACATCAGGGTAGCAGATTATCATTGTAATCAGTGAAATGTAGGAGATTTGGATGATGGAGGTTTTTCATAGTTCTAGAGAACCACATTCTAAGAAACTGGTAGTTCTAGAAAGACGCATTCATTACCAAGCATGCCTGTAGAACAATGAATGAGACATCAGTTTAAAAGACAACGGTTTAAAACAAATACAGATTTGGGGACAGGACCATTTTTGTACAAACGTCAAGGGAGGTTCATCTTAGGTCTTTTCTTTATAGCATTGACATTTTTACCATCAGAAAAGTCTATGCAAACGATTACTGTCATTGATTATAGTTGGAATGTAAATATAGATGTCCTTCATCTGCCTGTAACACCCCTGTCTCTACTTGTGTACTATATGCATGCAGCTCCTTCAGGAACTGTCCTCAATCTACAACTAAATGTATTGGACAGAGGCATACTCAGTTTATGGCAGGATCTGTTCTTCTTGGTGATTGTGTTCTTGTTTTGAATTGCATTATTCAGCTACTCCCTTATGCTTGTGAATCTAGAACCACAGCAATGAAAAATTAGACTCCATCGATGCACAGCTTGTGAGACTAAGCTCTGAAGTGTCTTTCCTAAGGAGCAAGGAAAGCTGCTGGGCAAGAGAATGACTGTGGGCACTGAGTCAGAGGCATGGATGAAGAACCGAGCCTGTTCTCTCTCCCTGTGGACTGGATTAATGTGGTTACATTGGACAAATAAAAATAAAGGACTTCTAGTTAAATGTAACTATTAAAAAAATTAGTAAATTCTTAGTAGTAGAGTATTCCACAGAGACCAGGCATGGTGGCTCATGCCTTTAATCCCAGCACACACAGGACTCTTTCAGATATAATTTGCAGTTTATGATGGGAGGCAGAAGGAAGCAGATCTCTGAGAGTTCAAAGTCAGCCTGATCTACAAAGGGAGTCCAGGGCAGTCAGGGCTGTTACACATGGAACCCCTGTCAAAACAAAACAAAACAAAACAAAACAAAACAAAACAAGAGGAAGGAGGAGGAGGAGGAAGAGGAAGAGAAGGAGGAGAAAGAGGAAGAGGAGAAGGAGAAGAAGAAGAAGAACAAAAGGAACAAGAAGAACAAGAAGGATTCCACAGTTTCCATTACCCAAGGAAACTTCCTTACCTTGTGTTCCAGCAATTGGCTCTAGCCATTGCCCCTCAAAATTCAGACTTTACTAGCACATCTACTGGCCATTCACTACCTCCTCTCTCTGCTCCTCAGCATTCCAGATCCTCTCCTCCTTCTCACGAACAATGCATGGGACGTTTTGTCTGTCAGAGCTAAACTTTCTATAGAAATCTATCAGCCTCACCTTTTATCTCTCTTCAGATAGTTGCTCAACTTTCAATGTTTTCTTCGAGCTGAACCTATCATGTCCCTAAGTATTTCACACTGACCTCTACACCATTCTTCTCACTTCTGCCAGTCTCCTTTCTAAGTCTAAGCACATGTTTCCTAAGTCTAACCTTCATTATTATTTTTATTATTATGTGTCTCTGTCTATGTGTTATTATGTGTTATGTTCTAGGATGGCAAGAATCTGGCATATCTCAGACTCTATAAGGACTTAACCCATGGAGGTGCTAAAGAAACAATAAGAATAAATGAAAAATGACAGGTAACATCCTCTTATTCTGATGTTCGTTTACATTATTAAAATTATATTTAAATCCCATTTGCCTAAACTGATTGTTCCTCAGCCTTCTATTGCTGGGTGAAAATATCTGAAATGTGCTGCTTTAAAAGTTTATTAATGCTCACCATTTTGAGCATCTCAGTTCTTGTTGGTTTGTGGTGAAGTAGTCTGTCATGGTGGGAAGATGAACTAGGAAGAACTAGGCTTTGTGAGATCCAGGAAGTCAAAGGGGGATAGCAAGAGACCAGGGTCCCACAATCCCCTCTAAGAACACACCTCCAGGGTCACTCAGTGGACTTTGAGGTTTCAAAGCCATGTAATAGTCCTTGTTTCTCTTTCTCTCTGTCTCTGTTTCTTTGCCTCTGTCTCTGTGTCTCTGTCTCTATGTCTCTGTCTGTCTCTATGTCTCTCTGTCTTTCTATCTCTGTCTGTCTCTGTCTCTCTGTCTCTATGTCTCTGTCTGTCTCTATGTCTCTCTGTCTTTCTATCTCTGTCTGTCTCTGTCTCTCTGTCTCTGTCTCTCTTTCTCTCTGTGGGTGTGTGTGTCTATCCTGCTTATTGTTTGAGACATGAACCCTCAGCTCTCAGCTTTCAGTTCCAATATCCATGTCTGCCTGCTGCAATGCTTCCTCACCACGATATGGGGATGCGATGGACTCATCCCTTTGGAATTTTAAGCCCCAAATAAACCCTGCTTTTTATAAGCTGTTTTGGTCATGGTGTTTTATCACAGCAATAAAAATGTACCTAATACAGCCTGCAACCCATGGGATAGAGCCACCGACTCTAGGATAGGCCTTTTCTTTGTAGTTAATCCTCTGAAAATTCCTTCACAGATACTGTGGTAATTTGAATAGGTTTTTCCCTCCCTCATAGATTCAAGCGTTTAAATGCATGGCCATAGGAAGTGGCACTATTAGGAGGTGTGGCATTATTGGAGGAGGTGTGGCCTTGTAGAAGACTGTGGCTTTGAGGTCTCCTATGCTGAGGCTCTGCTCGGTATGGAAGTCGAACCTCTTCCTTGCTGCTTTTGGATAAAGATGTAGAACTAATTCTTGACACCTCCAGCACCATGTCTGCCTGCATGCTGCCATGCTTCCAACCATGATGATAATGGACTAAACCTCTGAAACTGTAAGCCAGCCCCAATTAAATGTCTACCTTTTATGAATTGTCTTGGTCATGGTGTCTCCTCACAGGAGTAGAAATCTCAATTAAAACAGATATCTTCAGAGATGTGTCTTTTAATATGCTTTTTTTGATTTTTTTTTTTTCCAGTTAGACCGTCCTAGCTCTAGTTGGCTCAGAACTCACAGTGTAAATCGGTCTGGCCTTGATGTTGCTGCAACTTTCTTATCTCTGCCTCACCAGTGTTAGAAGGACGTACATGAGTCAACACTTGAGCCTCCTCACCTGGCTTCTAGGGGATTTTATCTATTCAAGCTGGCAATGAAGATTATCCACCACAATTCTCCCCTTGGCAACCTGATGCTTATGGTGGTTCAAATAGGAATAACCCCCACAGGTTCATATATTTCAATATTTAGTCACTAGGGAGTGGCACTACTTGACAGGAATTCAGGGGTGTAGCCTTGTCAGAAGCAGCATGTCATTCGGGGTGGGCATTGGAGTTTCAAATGTTCATGCTAGGCTCAGTGTCTCTTTCTTCCTGTTCCTTGTGGATCTAGGTGTAGATACTCTCAGCTCCTCCAATACCATGTCCGCCTGTATGTCCACATGCTTCCTGCCATGTCGCTAATGAACTAAGCCTCATTATAAACACAAGTAAATGGCAGAGAATAATTGCTCCATCATAGTCTGAAGACTATGAATTTTCCTCCATCAAACAACTTAGTCCATCACTTTGAATTCAACTTCACCCAAGTTGTCAAGATATGGGCAGAATCAGGATAGATTTGTTTGTGCTGTTAGATTGTTTGGGTTTTTTTTTTTGTTGTTGTTGTTGTTGTTGTTTGTTTTTTGCCAGACTTTGTATTTTAATTCACATCAGCATACTTGTCACACACGGTTACTTGTGAACCCACACTTCTCCATATTTTCCTCACGACCCTGCTCTTCTGAGATCTCACAATGATGACCTAGCATGCTCTACTTCCAACAGGCTAGGGGTTCTATCTCTTACAGGTCCAGTCTTCTACATTCTTTTATAAATGAGTTCCAGGGGCCCACGAACCGCATGTTTGGGGAACCACAGCCACAGTATGTCTTTGGTACCAGTTGCTTTCTCATTGCTGTGATCAAATATCTATCAAGAAGCATACAAAAGGAGTAAAAATTTATTTTGGCTCAAGGTTCAAGGGATACATTCTGTCCTGGAAAGAAAGACATGGTGCTGGGGTCAGATATTGTCATGGCAATACATGTGCTGACGTATAGCTCTTAATATCAGGAAGTAAAGAAAGAGAACAAGCTCAGATCCATCTGGCTTCCTCTTTTTTTCTCCCCTGTTCATTAGCGGCTGAATTTGCCCCTGATTAACCTATATGGGATGGTGCCATCCACTTCAGTGTGGGTCTGTGCTTTTCAGTTAATCTTATCTGAAAACGCTCTCAAAGGCACATCCAATGCACCTCCCAGGAGATTCAAAATCCAATCAAGTTGGCAATGAAGGTTAACCATTACCAACAAGGTGATAGGAGAGCAATTGTTGGTCTATGTTTAATAAGAAGTAATGGTGTTATTAATACAAGTATTGTAGACAGAGCTGTCACACTGACAAATCATGTATTTTACGAATGAATGGTAATTTTGGAGTTGTGAGAATAGTCTTGCAGGGCATATGACAGTCTAGTAGAAAAAAGACTTGTCAACAAGGTATATAGTGATATGTACAATAATAAAATAAATACAAAGTACTAAGGTGACAAAAGAATGACTTAGGCAAAGAAAAATGGCTTTCCAGGTGAAGCTAAAGTCAGGAAATGCAGGAGGAGTGAGTCCACATGTTCTGACTAGTAGACCCCAACCTCCCATTCCACTCCACCAGCAACAGTCCATGCTTACACAGCCGGTGCTTTTGTGACAGGGCAGCCAATTGGTTGCTGCCAGCTAAGCAGAACCAAGGGGACATGGGCAGAGGGTATAAAGACACTCTCCACTATAACGATAAATGAGTCTGTTTCTGCTTCTCATCTGGATCTCTGAATCTGTGTCATTAATTCGCCTTCTTAGCCCCAACCCCTAAGGACCATCTGGGGGGAGGAGGGCAAGGGTAGGACAACAGGGAAAAAAAATAAAGAGCCATTATTCCTTGGGTCATAATTGTTAGTAGATGGGAAACATAATTGGAGTACAGACATAAGGGACAGTGTATGTATTTGTGTGTGTGAGTGTGTGATATATGTATATGCTTACTCTTATCCCTGTGTGTGGAGACTGGAGGTTGACTTTGATATGTCTTCCTTAGTTACTTTTGCACATTTTTTTTATGATAGGGTCTCCCACTCAGTCAAAAAATGTGGCTTGGCTATGATGGCCAAGCAAGCCCAGGAACCATCCTGTCTTTACCTTCAGCACTAGAATTACAGGCATGTACCACCATCCCTAGGGTCTATCTATGTGTATACTGGGAATCTAAACTCTGGTCTTCTGGCTTGTTTGGCCGCCATTTTGCCTACTTAGCTATCTCCCCTGCCAGAAGGGACAAGTTCTAAGATATATTTCATGTTGAAGGAAAATCCTCCTCTTTGGGATTTGAGTAATGGAGAGAGCCGTTATTGATCTTGTATTTCCATTATGTCCATCTGGAGCACAGACTGGTAGCAGAACAGTTGTTAGAATAGAACAGATTTGAAAGGTGAGTCTAGCCGGGTGGTTGTGGCACACGCCTTTAATTCCAGCACTTGGGAGGCAGAGGCAGGCTGATTTCTGAGTTCGAGGCCAGCCTCGTCTACAGAGTGAGTTCCAGGACAGCCAGGGCTACACAGAGAAGCCCTGTCTCGAAAAAACAAACAAACAAAACAAACAAACAAAAAAACAAAAAGAAAGAAATGTGAGTCTAGCCAGGGTTCTGGACTTCCTGTTTGTTCTCTTGTGATGTATTTCAGCTTTTCCACAAGCCTTCCACAAACTTTTCTTGGCCTTCTCTACTTTCTTCTCGGATAATGATGGAATGAGTAGTCTAGTCTGGGACACTTGCCTAAATGGATGGTCCTTAGTTCATTCCCTACTGAATAGAGCTGTGGGTAGGCAGAGGGTGACCACTTAGTACAACCAGAAACCATCCTACCATTATAACTAGAATATTAAATTACCTACCCTTGGCGACTCTCCATTATTTTGGTTGACCATCTCACTTTTGAGTTTTGATCCTGGTGACTTAAATAAAGCTCTATGTATATAATCCCTCCTCCACTACAGTTTGATGATAACACACCATAAACAGAAGCTTTATTTAGGACAAGATCTGTCCTGACAGACACCAGCTACTGTTTATTTCAAACACAAAGCAGAGACAGAAGGCAAAAAGTATTTGCTTCGGTTTGGTTTGATATTTTTCCAGAACAAGGGCATGTACAAAGTCTACAGCTTTGTTTTTCTTTCAAACAAAAATTTGAGTTGTTTTTTTTTTTAAACTAAAAACAGAAAAATAAACCATCATTACCTCAAAATGGCTAGAAAATGATCCTTTCCAATGTTGGTGATGGAGGGTTAAATACAGGAAAGCTGGAGCACAAGCTGACACGGACAGAAAAGATACACAAAAGCTACAGAGCTGCATGACTTTGCTGGGTAACTGGGAAACCAAGGATCTGGTTCCACTAGATATAAAATAAAGCCAATGAGGCAAAGACAAGTAAAACAACCTATCGACTTCTCTTTAATCTTTTAAAAATATTTATTTTATTTTATATGTAATGTAAGGGTCCATGATTCACTGAAGAATGATACCCCAGACTCAAATAGTATGTAAGCTCAAAGAGTGTTCTGTTCTGCACAAGTCCAGCATGCTGGGCTCTCCCATTACCAAGACAGAGAGATACCCAAGTGAGCTCACAGGCCTGATTTAAGGCACATTAGGGGAATTCTAGGGTAGATGACCTCTACGTTAATCTGTTGAGTTCATTTCTACAGAAATTCCAGAACCATTATGGGGTGCAGGTCCATCTGTATGGAAATTTCAGAACCATTACTTTGGAAACTACTGCTGACCCATTGTCCTTGCCTCAGGCCAGGTGGCTGGGCAGCTTCTGATTAGCTGCCAGAAGCCTGTTTGTTTTTTTGTTGTTGTTTGTTTGTTTTTGGTTTTTGTTTGTTTGTTTGGTTGGTTGGTTGGTTGGGTTTTTTGTTTTTTGTTTTTTTTTTGGGGTTTTTTTTGTTTGTTTGTTTGTTTTTGTTTGTTTGTTTGTTTGTTTTGAGACAGGGTTTCTCTGTGTAGCCCTGGTTGTCCTGGAACTCACTCTGTAGACTAGGCTGGCCTCGAACTCACAAATCCACCTGCCTCTGCCTCCCAAGTGCTGGGATCGCCCAGTTCTTGGAAAAAGAGATCTAGGCCTAGTCTCCTTAACTGTCAGTTTGAAGCCTACCATGGAATCAGGCTATCACATCCCTCTCAGTATGTTTTGCTTACATATATGTATGTGCACTGTGTGTATATCTGGTGCCTATGGAGGTCAGAAAAGGATATAAAATCTGGAAACAGAGTTATGAATGGTTGTGTGCTACCATGTGGATGCTGGGAATCAATCCTGGGTCCTCTGCAAGAACAACAAATGCTCTTACCCACTGAGCCATTTCTCTAGCCCCCTATCAATTTCTAAGTGTCTAGGGCCTTGTTCAGGTTTTATGGTGGCTTTATCTAACTCGAGATGTTCAGCAGGTTCTAGAAGGGATCATTTTAGAACCCAGTTCTTCACAAAACTTTATAGCTAGAGTACAATTTTTTTTTAAGTCCCTTATGAAAAATAAGAGAGTTGTTTCTGTGAATTGGGAAATCACCCTGAATGAAGTATCAAGAAAATCTTTGGCAAAACTGAAGCATTCAAGTAGCATTTGCAATCTACTAAGTGCTAGGCAGATTGGGGGACAATGGGCATTAGAAAGTAGACATAAGAACTCTAAGCTATGCACACGCATAGACGTGTGAGATGCATTTCATTTCTTACATAAATGTGTGTGCCCATACAGAGCCCAGAACGGTTCGGGACCTTCGGGTGTGTAATGCCATCGAGCATTCAGCACCGACCCTAGGATTTCGAAGAGTACTAGCTGTAGCACCTGAGGTTACAGATGAAGAAAAACTAACACCAGGAACCGGGTGTATTTACTTGGAAACATCCTTGTGTATTTGTTACCTTTTTTGTTGCTGTGGCAAAATACCAGACAGGATTGCTTCGAATGCCCTGGGAGGGGAGGTCCATCTTGACTGGGAATCTGGTCGGCAGTGGGAGGGGGCGGGGCGGGACAGTGGGTCCTTTGCAGTCAGGTGAAGACAGTGCTCAACTAGATGCCTCTTCGTTTTTTTCTTCTTTATTCAGTCCTAGTAGGAGGTACAGCCTCTCTTTAGTCTTTTTCTCCCTCAGTTAAAATGAAAATGCCCTCAGAGATGTCCAGGGACACACCTGAAGGTTAACAACTACACTTTTTGTATTTTGTTTTTGTTATTCTTGTTGATGGTGGTGTTTTTTCTTTTGAGTTTCGTATTTTTTCCTCCCCTCCACCCCAGAACAGTTTTTGGGCTACCACACCCAGCCCTTGATGGTGGTGTTTTTTGTTTTGAGTTTTGTATCCCCCCCCCCCCACACACACACCCGAACAGTTTTTGGGCTACCACACCCAGCCCCACCTAGCATTTTGAAAGTTAAATTTATTCTAAGTAATTTATCTTTTAAGATAACAATATCAGGCTTGTTGTTTAAGGCGTTTTTTCCAAAACGCATCCTCCCTCCCCCACCCCATCCCCCAACCCCAATAACTATCTAGGAAAGAGTCCTGCTTATGTTCTAGGGGAAGTGGAACAGAGAGGCTTATCTCATGGTGAGTAAATAAACTGCTAAAGGGAATTCTCACTTCCTGGTCAGGGATGAGGGCTTTCAGGAAGTCTTGTCCCAAGAGGAGTTAGTAAAGTTGGTCTTAAAAGGAGCAGAGTTGGCAGTGTGTTAAGGAATCATGTGTTAAGGAAAGATCATCTCCTGGGTCTTAAGCTGTCAGCCTGCCCTGCTCACCCCAAACCTCTGTAAAAGCTCTCTATGTACTGATATCACAGGAATTGGAAGAGCTCTATATAACAGGAATTGAAGGTGGACATGAGTGGAATTGACCCTTACACAGTAAAAATGAACAAACCCACTGGTTGAATAAATAAAAATAAGTTATGGTTGGGGGGCATTCCTATTGGGATCATATTTCAGGGGAAGAAGTGTGCTATTATTTTTAAATTAATTTCAAAGGAAAAGAATAAAATAGAAGCGCTGTGCGTTGGAGTCTTAGTCTCTGTTTCTTTCCTGACCATATTTTAAAAGTGCAGGTAAAAACATCAATGAATTCGAATAAGTATTATTTCACAGAAAAGTCTCTATGGAGAGCAGAATGAAGACCTGTTTTCCACTGGTCTTCAAGTCCCTTCCAGTAAGCTGATGATGTCACTCTTTAGTGTTACATTCTGGCACTTCCCCCAGTGATTATGACTGACTGTGCTGTTTGGGTTTGACCTCCAGTCTCATGGATCTGCCTCATTGTTTCTTCCATTATAAAAGCAGAACTTCTCCCAAATCTTTACATCCTGCCTACCAGGACTGTGGGCTCATGCACCCATTTACACAAATGATGACTACATTTGGTTAAAAATAAAAATACTAGCCAGGCTGTGGTGGCGCAGACCTTTAATCCCAGCACTTGGGAGGCAGAGGCAGGCGGATTTCTGAGTTCGAGGCCAGCCTGGTCTACAGAGTGAGTTCCAGGACAGCCAGGGCTACACAGAGAAACCCTGTCTCGAAACAAACAAACAAACAAACCCCCCAAAATTAAATAAAAATACTATCAATTTTCATTAGACCTTCCCACCAAAATGTATAGAACACACAGGCCCATTTATATGTTGCTGAGGGTTACCACTTGAGGATACAGTTGAAGTGTTAGGACCTAGGCAGGGCCTCACCTCTCTCCTTGGGGTACTGTCTACTCAGCCTTAGTTGTCTCATCTGTAAAATAGACATGTACTCTGGAAACCAAACACTCACCCATTATTACTGCTTCCTCAATGGGCTGTTCTGGTCTTGGGGCTCTAGAAAGAACAGAAAATTAGAGAGCAACCTTGGGTGCATCCAGTTGATACCTGAGGACAGTGGGAGCCCTTCTCTCAGCAGTTTGACATGGGCTCCCATCAACTCATTGCTCCAAAGGAATGCTCCAGTTCAATATTGTTCCCAGTTTTCCTGGTTTGCCTGGTTAACATTTTACAGTTGGAGTCATAACTGAGACATTTCTAGCACATTGTCACAGTATATTTTACAATTCGGCAAAATCCACGAAATGTATTCTTCCTAAACTATTACAATTTACTCTGTCAAAGACCTAGACTGTAGCAATTCAGGGCCCTACAAGAAAACCAACGGGCCAGCCACTGAGAGGGGAGCCTCTACATTCTAAGCTTCCATGTAGGGCCGGGCTAAAAACAACTGGATAAAAACAAGTGAACAAAAGCATTTTTTGTAGACTTGGTTGATGAATCAACAAATGCTCCAGAGTTGGGAGATTAAAAGGGCAGAGCTGGAGTGAGGCTTCCATAGAACTCTTTGATTATCAGCGAGCACAATTCTGGCATTTGAGAAACTGAGAGTTCTAAAGGGTTGTGATTGCTCTGTTTTTAATTCACGAGGCAGGCTATCCGCAGTGTGCAATTGCTTACTCCATGTCTGCATCAGGATTTGCTCACTTGTGCTGTGGTCACAGGTAACCTCACTACAGAACATACCAAAGTTTATCATTCCCGTGATGTGGTCCTCATGGGTCCTCCAGAGCTCTTCTCCATCCAGGCATACAGAAATCCAGGCGGAGGGAGGCTCCATTGTGTTATAGACCTAGGATGTGGAATATGAAGACTCTTTGGTTGTAATAATAGAGAAAAGGAGGAAAATGAAAGAACTTATTACTTGGGCTGGAGAGAAGGCTCAGCTATAAAGAATATGTGTTTCTTGCAGAGGACCAGGTTCAGTTCCCAGCCGTATTGTGGTTCACAACCATCTGTAGCTCCTCCTGTATTTGGGGATCTGGACACTCTCTTGTGCCCTCTTGTGTGCTGCATATCTGTATATGCAGACAGCTACAGATACACATCAAATTAAATAATAAATATTTAAAAATGCTCTTTGAAAAAAGAATTGGTCACTGACTGGCAATCCTGTAATATCTGTTCATGCTTTATTGGGCAAAGTCCAGTGCTTAAACCTAATTGTGAGGAAACTGAAAAAAAAAATGAAGAGAGAAATTGAATATTTGGAGAACATTGCCCAATATTCTAGTTTTAGTTTACTAAGATTCAGTATCTATTTCCAGTCAAGGAGCCAACATTTTTTTTTTGCTAATTTTTCACAATTTGTAATTAAAATAAAACAATTAACTTTACTTTCTTACTGAAAGGAATTAGGCTTTTTTATTGTCTCTGTATTTATTGGTACCATCTAAAGTTTTCTGAGCATTGCACTTAATGGGTGTTTTAAATTATATTTTTACCTACCATTAACTGATCTAATATGTAGACAGAGATTGTGTATCTGAAAAATAAATTGTTCCAGGACACAGCAACAAGTTAAGTGGCAGTCAGATTAGCTGGCTCGCCAGGTCTGCAAAAGGGCTGTCTCAAATGCCCAAATTCCCAAAGCTGCAGGTCAAATAATTGTATTCACATCGACCACCTTCAGGGACAGACGACCAAGCAGAGAAATGCCTCTTTCTCCTCATGTCTTCCATGCTTTACACTTAAAGTCCTGGATAACAGAATATGTGCATGTTCTTGATGATTGGTGTGTGTACATCATCTTTATGAAATGACAGTATTTCTCAAACAAGAGCTGTTGTCCCCGATTCTCATTATGTGACCTCACAGCATCAGCATGAGCAATTCTAGCTGTGAGCTTGCAAGACTATGGGCTTATGAAGTGTGTGTGTGTGTGTGTGTGTGTGTGTGTGTGTGTGTGTGTGTTGGGTAGCAGGGTATAGTAATGTAATGTATGTATTTGCGGGGCTGGTGGATATGTTTCTGCAATAGGCTTAGAACTGACTTCTAGGGACTTCTGCTCATCTGTGCCAAGCTGCTTACAATACTAAAAAATCCACACTTGGTATACTGCCAATATTTTGATAAATTTGAACTTATTTAAACCTATTTGAACTTATCCTCCCTTCTCTTTCTTTCCTTGACAGTTCTATTCTGAAGACTCTCAGTGAAATGCCAGTGGATCTATATACAGCCCTTGGACCAGGATCTCAAGGCCTCTGGACAGGACTACTAAGCTTTTTCCAGAGGTCTCTTCTAGAGACTATACTTGAAAAACACTAGTATTACCTGTTTAAGATTGGGTAACTAGGTGGCATACTGTAAATTATTTCCCAATACCTACTTCCCTTTCTCAGTGACAATTTCTATCTGGAAACATGGCTAAGAACCTCCTTCTGTTAGTTTATAGTTTGGGCCAGTGGGATGTAAGTAAAGAGATTTTTAAGCCATTGGCAAAGTTTAGTTTAAACAGGAGAGAACTGTATAGGTTTGGAGTTTAGAGATGATAAAACATGAGTTTGAGTTTTTACCTTGTATAAGTAGGCAGATCAAAAGCTAAAGATTAGATGGTAAACCAACTTGAAGAAAGGGGTCATTTTCTAGTTCATAAATTCAGGCTTTAGACTGCCCATGTGTATGTGTCTCAGTGTGTGTTTGTATGTCTGTGTGCCAGTGTGTGAGCTTTTCTGTTTCTATGACTCTGTATACGTTTGTGTGTCTGTGTGGGTATGTGTATTTATGTGCTTCTGTGTGCTGCTCTGTGATTCTGTATGTGTATTCACTTGCTCACATGTGACAAATAAACAGCTACTTTGCTATCCACTGGATTTTAAATTCCTTCCACAGTAAACACAAGCACAACACGTATAATATGGCACTACTTCTCGCCTTATGAAGCTGAAATACCCCATTTATCCTTGTTATGTCCTGGTTAAACCCTGAGCTTTTGAAACATGTGGGAGCCTTTGGTGTCCTTTTATGCATCATCTTGCAAGCGACCAACAGCTGCTTCTATTACTCTATGCATTGATTTCACTTGCTGTAAACCTCTCTTCAGTCTGCCTGCTTGATGCTGACCTTGTGGAAGACAGCAAATCTCTTTTGCTCTGTCAGCTCAGTTCAGAACAGAGGTGAGACTGGTCAGGAGAAGGTTCCTGTCTAAGGAGAACAATTATGGTGGTTCATAGGCCCTATGTCTTGAATGTGCCATCCACTGGCGCCTCTGAGCAGGCTATCAGCCAGTTATTTCTCCATTCTGGTTTCAGCCTTCAGCACTGATCTACACTGCAGATGTCACAGGTTAATCAGGATGAGCATGAAGCCAGCATGTAAGATCTACTTATTGACTGGTTGGCTGATGTTCATTTCCTGCCTTTCCAAGAAGTCCTGTTAAAATAGCTTTCAGAGAAAAACAGCTATGACCCATTTGATGCTCCCCAAACCCTCCAATGCTCCCCAAAACTCCTCTAATTAGTTGGTACCCCTTTCTCTGCTCCCAGCCAGGACTCCTCTCTACTGTTAAGACCCACATGCCAGACTACCTAGTAGCTCAAAATGCTTCCCTTTTTCTTCTTTCGTGTATCCATCCAGAGCAGGAGGTAGTATAGAATTCTTTGCTACATTTTACAGAAACAAAGCTTGTGCTCAGAAGCATTACCTTCTATACGGTCAGGCAATGGGTTGCTCATACAGAAAGTAGTATTTCCAAACCCCAGTTTGGACAGACCAATAGAGTTATGTACACATCCATTTGAGCAGAACCTTAATTCTCACAACTATCATGACAGTATCATGAACTATCATTCAACTATTGTGTAACAGTGAAGCTGAGTCCATTGGATTAGATGCAAAAAATCTGGCCCTATAGTCAAATAGGTAGCGCTTGCAGTTTTGATATTCATATTGTATGTATGACATTTGGCATGCCTTTTTAACTCTCTTTGAATCTCAGTTCTTTTCTTCTTCTTCTTCTTCTTCTTCTTCTTCTTCTTCTTCTTCTTCTTCTTCTTCTTCTTCTTCTTCTTCTCCTTCTCCTTCTCCTTCTCCTTCTCCTTCTCCTTCTCCTTCCCCTTCCCCTTCCCCTTCCCCTTCCCCTTCCCCTTCCCCTTCCCCTTCCCCTTCCCCTTCCCCTTCCCCTTCCCCTTCCCCTTCCCCTTCCCCTTCCCCTTCCCCTTCCCCTTCCCCTTCCCCTTCCCCTTCCCCTTCCCCTTCCCCTTCCCCTTCCCCTTCCCCTTCCCCTTCCCCTTCCCCTTCCCCTTCCCCTTCCCCTTCCCCTTCCCCTTCCCCTTCCCCTTCCCCTTCCCCTTCCCCTTCCCCTTCCCCTTCCCCTTCCCCTTCCCCTTCCCCTTCCCCTCCTCCTCCTCCTCCTCCTCCTCCTCCTCCTCCTCCTCCTCCTCCTCTTCCTCTTAACTCCTCCTCTTCCTCCTCCTCCTCCTCCTCCTCTTCCTCTTAACTCCTCCTCTTCCTCCTCCTCCTCCTCTTCCTCTTAACTCCTCCTCTTCCTCCTCCTCCTCCTCTTCCTTTTAACTCCTCCTCCTTCTTTTCCTTCTTTTTCCTAAGGATTAATCCTTGTACTTTTAGTTGTGTGTTTGAAGATGAGGACTAAGTGCAGAGTGGCTGGCTCATGTTGGAATTCAGTATGTATTAGATATTTACTTCCATTCACATCCACTTCTCATGCTTCTTTCCCTTCGCACGGACCCACCAACCCCAGCCTCTTTGTCTTTTGCCCTCCATTGTTCTCCATCTAGCCCTGTAGCTAAGTTCACAGCCGAGTGCCTGCCTAGCACAGGCTTCCTCAGATGAGAGCTGGGTCAGGTCAGGGCACTGCAGTCTTTTCCACATGTTTCTGCAGTGGGTCCAGTTTCCAGAGTGAAGATCTGGACCCTTTCAACGGAGTAGTCTCCAGGGGCAGAAACGAATGCTTGCAGCATTGCTGTGGGTTTTGCATCGAAACAGATGAATTCGTGATGCATGAAAAGGCTGTCAGGCAGGCTGAGGGAGGCTGAATGCTGGTGTAAAGCTGGGCATCTGTTACTCCACGCCCTAATGTGAGATCTGTTCTCCTGGGTGAACTTAGGCCTGGCTAGACAAGCACTACCATTGTAAAGTCCTGACAATAGACAAGCAAGAGGACTTGGCTGTGATGGAGAAATCCACACCCCTTTTGAGTTTTAAAGGAAGAGAGAAGCTGGGGTCCAAAGCCTGCCTTATTAGAGACAGACAAATCACCCAAACTGATCTTTATTATGAATGCCTAGCTATTGAATTTCCTCTGCTCTGTAAAGCCTATTGATTTTGTGACAGTCAAGGATAAGTTATGCTCATGAAGGCTTTCACCCCCTTCCTTTCCCTTTACAACATATTTTTTCCAGACATATTGGCATTGGGGATTTTTGAGTAAAACCATTACCAATTTCTTTCGATTTAAGGATAAGTCGGTGCTCCACTGAGGCCAATGGCCACTTTTTAAAAGTGGTTTCCAGTGCAAAATAAATGTGTCAGAAATCTCCTAAGCTGGGGTCACTCTACTAAGTTATTTCAACCTCCAGCAGGAATGTGCAGGCATCTCAGGTATTTCTGGAATTCTGACTATAGTCGGGTTCTGCTCTGCTTATCCACTCTCTGTCCTCTTCACCATTCTCGATTGTTCCTATTGACTTGAGATCCCTTTGCCCCAAGCCATACGAGAAGGTCAATGAACCAACTCAACCAAAACATGGACAGGCAGCCCATGAAGTAAACACCTGCTGCCATGCATGCTGCCGTAGTCTGTGTAGACATGAATGCCTTCAAACAGAGGAAGTGCTTCTTAAATTGGAGGTGTGTTCCCTTTAAGTGTGTGAATATAATCTCCACACTTTACAGAAGAATAGTCTTCCCTTGGTAATTTAGTTTGAATTCTATCATATTATGAAGGCATTTTGGCAATTCATGTAAAAGTAAATCTGTGCCTTTTGAAGAGACTATTTTAAATGAATTTAGATGACAAAACTACTTACACTATATAGCATGGGTGCCATTTATTTAATCATATATTTACATAAATAAAATGTAAGTTACATGTAATTATATATATATATATATACACATGTGTGTGTGTGTGTGTGTATGTGTGTGTGTGTCAGATACATGTGACACGAAGTCCTCTAATGCATAAGAAAGACTCTAAGGACAGCCTGATTAACAACAACATATTCACTCACCCATTCATTTTTTAAAACTACATACTGAATACCAACATGCTCCAGGAACATGATAAGAGCATTACTAGTTATTTTCTCTTTTTGAAATTTTAATGAGCACAGATTTACAGGTTTGTAATTGGCTGGCTAGGAAGCCTGTATTCTCATTTCCCAGAGAGGGTGTGGGTGAGAGCACTGCCTTGTCTGGGCTGCTTCTGTTTGAGAGAAGACTGTCACTAGGAGTTACGGGGCAGGGGAAGAGGTTTCAGAAAAGCGTATAGAGGCACTGCGACAAGTCCTCGCCATCAATATGCATAGAATGGTTCTCCCAAGTGAGCAGAACAAAATCCTTTTTGTTTTTTTCCAAGTAAGTAGCCTCTCATGGGAAAGAAGGTAGAGAGACGCCCCAGCTGGCAAGTCCACGTCTATTTCCAATGGGGCATAAAATCCACTTGACGTTAGACCATGAATAAGAAGGAAGGAGGGCTTTCTCCCCTTCACAAGAATTAAAATCATTTTTCATGCTTACAGATTCATTGGAGGGCAGATGCTTGGTAATAGAGTGATTGCTAAGTGTCGCCTACTCAAATGTCTTTCTTTTAATAGAACTTGCAGTTAGATGGCCTTTAAAAAAAAAAAAAAGCATGCTTTCTGGGCCCAGGTATTACTTTGCAAGGGGATCCTGTTTAACAGAGCACCCATTCTGCTGATGTCACTGGTGACATGGAGGTTCTAGGTAGTTTCTGATGGAACCCAGACAGAGCATAGACAAGCCCAAGGAACTAAAAAAGGAGTGGTATGTGGCCAGCCTCAGGACTAGACAGCAGGGCCTCTAAAAAAAACCAAAAACCAAACAACAACAACAAAAAAAAAAATCAGTTGAAAGGAGGAGGACACAGAAACAAACCTTTACAGTTTTTCTTCAGGACCACTATTCAGTACCCCTTCTTATTCTACCCTTTCAATACAATAGTTTGTATTGTAAAGTTATTTTGTTTCTGTGTATGTAAGTGTATTTGTGTATGAGATTGTGCACATGCGTGCAGGAGTGCATAGAGACCAGAAAAGGGCATTGGATCCCCTGAAGTTAAGAGGTACAGACAGTTGTAAGCTGCCTGATGAGGGTGCTGGACTAAACTCATCCTTTGACGGAGCAACAAGAGCTTGTAACTGCTGGCCATTTTTTGTGTCCCCTAATAGGTTTCTAAAAAAAATTGTTTTAAACATATGAGCTTATTAAACTTAATTTGGTTTCTATTTTGTGCCGACTAGTTTTCATGTCATCTTGACACAAGCTAGAGTCATCAGAGAGGAATGAGTCTTAATTAAGAAAATGCCTCTATAAGATCTGGCTATATGCCGGCCTTTGTGGCATTTTCTTAATTAGTCATCAGTGTGGGAGGGACTAGTCTATAGTGGTGGAGGCCACCCCTAGGCCACTGGTCCTGGGTTCTATATAGATGCCAGCTGAGCAAGCCATGAGGAGCAAGCCAGTAACCAGCACTCCCCTATGGCCTCTGAATCTCAGCTCTTGCCTCTAGGTTCTTTCTCAGTTTGAGTTCCTGCCTTGGCTTCTCTCAATGGGACTGTGATTCAGGATACATAAGCCAAACAAACCCTTGGCATGCCCCCTGCTGCTTCTGGTCATGGTGTTTCATCACAGAAACTGTAACCCTGAGATATATTTTTACTCGATATTGAAATGGTTCTCCAGTTTTATGCTTCATGAGTAATATCTTTCTGGTCATCTCAGACCAGATGTTTAAATGTGTGGTTCTTGTCGACCAACATGTAAAAATACAGGAGTTTGGGAACCAGAGATATTAGGTTTAAATTCTTCATCTATATCTTATTTGTTTGTGGGCAAGGAGGTCAGAGTCTCTAGTCTCCAAGCTCTAACTTACTTCCTTGTGAGATACATGACTTAATGCTGTTGTAGTCAAAGTAATTTTTACAAAAAAAAAAAAAAAAAAAAAAAAAAAAGAGAGACCTTGTGGGTGAGAGCTTGAGATGGACTTACTATGTCATCAAACTATATCATGTCCTATCCCCAGGTAAGGCTCTTTGCAGGGGACATACCCCTTCCATCTGTAACATCGTATCTCATTGTATTCATGGGTGTTGCTTCTAACACCAGAGTGGAGGGAAATGAGGCTTCTAAACAGAGACTTCCTCATGCACCATGTGATTGTATTCACAGATCTTGGGTTTTTCCTTGTAACTATAAAATACACTGGTAAGTGTAACAGGAACTTTAATTCTGCTGTAGTGATTGCTATCTTTGAGGTTTGTTGCCTTTGTCTGCTAACCTAGGCCTAGTCCTAGAAGCTTCTAGCCTCCTAGAATTCTACACCTAGAATGTTTTTGGCCTGTGAGACTTACTGCTGAATAAGCTCACCCTTTCTAGTTCTTTCTGAATTCTGGCTGGGTGGTTCAACTCAGCTGTTCTGTCTCAAAACTCCTCTCCACACTGACTGATTCAAACTGACTTCTTTCAGCTTCTTACTGAATTGCTCTGCTTGGCCTCATACTAATTTTGGCAGTATGTTCTAATCTTCTGGTTCTTTCTGATTCTTTGGCTTTTTCTGACTTTATTGGTGTTTAGCTTGTTCTTTCTCTGCAACCTATCTCTGTACAACTGTGTCAGTTAAAGTTCTCGTTTCTCTCTCTCTCTCTCTCTCTCTCTCTCTTTCTCTCTCTCTCTCCCCCTCTCCCTCTGTACTTCTCTCTTAGTTGCCTCTCTTTCCTGTTTGTTCTTGTGAGAGTTGGGCTCTCTGACTCAATTCTATTAAATCAAATCTTTCTCTGATTTTATCACTTTTTCTGCCCCTTAATTAGACATTACTTTCAACAATGGCTTCTGCCTTCTACAAACTAACTTTACCTTCATTGTTAAGGATTAAAGGTATGTACTAAGGACCTGTTCAAACAGAGGATTAAAGGTGTGTCATTTCAGCCAGATCACACAGATCTAGAAGGTCTTCGGATGTGATATCTTATCAGAACAGCTATGTTGCTGTATTAAAATTCCTCTATACCCAGACATGGCTGAATCCAAATGGCCAGCAAAGCCATGATGAACCTACACACTGAGTGCAGAAAAAGGTGGGTTTTTTGTTTGTTTGTTTGTTTGTTTTTTTAAAGAGTTGATATTTGGTATTATTTACTATTTACAACACAAGTGACTAACAAAGTGTTCAAAAAACATTTATGTCTTTCTTTTTTTTTTTCAGAGTTCTGAAATGATAGGATGTAAGTAAGTCAATAAAACCACTGCTTTTTAATTTAATTGGGTTGCTATTCTTTCTAGTTAGGTATGGGCCTGGATAGTATTGAGACACAGCTGTTCCTTAGATTCCCAGCCTTCATTATCAATCCGTTAAGTGTCTGAGTCCAGATATGTCTGTTTTACTCACTAGGCCTAGTCTTAGTCAAGGCCATATTGTCTGGTTGGGGTCTCCAGAGCTGGATTAGTAGTCAATAGTAGCTACCATTATATTTAGGGACAACATATAAAAAAAATTTCAATTGGCATTATCCCCAAATAGAAACAAATAAGAAGTGGAGATCGAAGTAAAAAATTTTAGCCCTGAAGGACACTATTGTTCAGTGAGATCTCTGGTTAAATAGATTCATGCTAAGTCAATCTGCTGTTTTTATTACATCAAGTCTGATAACTTCTACATTAAAAAAATTTGAGATGTGGTGACTGATACATAATTTACAATATCAAATGTTCCACTGAATATACAATCTAGAAGTAAGCTTTTGGCAGATTCTGATAAATGTCTTTAGAGTGTTGTGTAATTTTTTTCTGGGGACTCTTCTCACCCAACATACAAAAGCATCTACTCTAGATACAACAGCAACAAAAACAATAATGACACTGACAATAATAATAATTTTCTCATGTCCAGACTAGTGTAGCAGTGAGATTTGGGGAGTTACTTACAGGAGTGTGTGTGAGGAATTATTTACAGCATGGGTTATGACTTGAAAAATTTATATCTCTAGAGGTCCTTGCATGACGTACAGGCAGCTGGATAAGTTTGAGAATCTCTTCTACCAAGCAACTATTACTGCTTATATAACTTTGGGGAGGAAGCTTGAATCTTTGGGGAGGAATCTATTTAGTTTCAGGAACTTCCTGAGAAGTGTTGTCTTAGTTAGGGTTTTACTGCTGTGAACAGACACCATGACCAAGGCAACTCTTATAAGGACAACATTTAATTGAGGCTGGCTTAGAGGTTCAGAAGTTCAGTCCATTATCATCAAGGCACGAGCATGGCAGCATCTAGGAAGGAGGTGCTAAGTGTTCAACATCTTCATCTGAAGGCTGCCAGCAGAATACTGGCTCCTAAGCATTAAAGCCCACACCCACAAGGCCACACCCATTCCAACAAAGCCACACCTCCCAACAGTGCCACTCCCTGAGCCAAGTGTATACAAACCATCATAAATGTGAATTGTTTACTTCCTATCTTTTATTATCACCTGAGTTTTAAAGTTCCTTCTGCCAGGACTAAATGTTCCAATTCAGAAGAAAGTGCTGAATGAGCTCTGTAAACAATCCAAAGTTTAGAATGAAGGGGAAGCTAGGAAGAAGAGGTGACTTATCTGGATTGAAATAAATTCACGAACTGAGATGTGAGAGGCTCAGATCAAGTGGCACTGGTGACTCTCTTAGACCTTCTTATATTTATATAGGGACTAACTCTCTGTAAGGGGACTTAAATGCAGGGACTTTAAAGCCCAAAAAGGGTTATTTGGACTTTGATGTATTCCTGTTGTTGAAAGATGTGATCTAGATTACATGAAATTAGACAGCCAGTTTATCCTAATGGAACTCAATAGGAAAGAAGGAAAAAAGAAGGCCAAAGCAAAATCAGGCTTCCTCCTGTCTTCCTTTCACATGTGAACTTTATGATCTTTGTAAATAGACAGGATCCATTCATTGTATGAACACATCTGTTTTCACAGTCACCAAAAATATAAAATAATTAAAGGAGCAAATTGTATTTAATTTTTTTCTGTATTCAAGATTTTTTTTTTTTTTTTGATTGTAGAAAATGGCTTAGTGTAAGGGGAAGAAAGAACACAGACTAGTTTTTCTAGTGCTCTGGTGTCTGTGACATGAAAACACTTTTTGGGAAACAGGTTAATTAGAATGGAGAAGTCTCTTATGGGATATAAGATTCAGAAAGTAAAATCTTCAAGAGACAGCATGCTTTATACATAACACAACAGCAAGGCATTGCCATAAGCTTCCTACATTTACATTTCTAAAGGCAAAGGGTCAAAGTATGAGAAAAAGTCCCAGAAAGCTCCTGGCTGCCAGAACCAGCCTTTTTGGTTTATTTGCAGCCAGCCAGTCACAGCTTAATGCATCGTTCACATGCTCTGAGCTGTAGTAAACTCAGCCACAGGAGATCTGCAAGCGCCCAGGACTGTCTCCCCGCATCCCGTGAGCATCCTTACAGCCTCCCTCCGCAGCCTCCTTCAGTCCTGTGTGGACCTTCCTTTAAATTATTCAGAGCATTTCCTCCATTTCCCGAGATGCTCACAGTTTTCCCATTTTTACCACAGCATATTTTATGTTACCTCTACTAAATTATAAGATGTTGAAGACAGGGGTTACAGCATCTCCATGCAGCTAAGATGTGAGGATTCCTGGAGGATTATTCTGCATGGCAAGTGCTGAGACCAAAACCATAGAAACAAACAAACAAACAAACAAACAAAAAATAGACATCAGCATTCCTTTTAATGTCCCAGCTCCTCTTTCTCACATTTTATTAATTCTTCTAGATAGTGTATTGATGCACATTATTTAAAAGAGTTAAGTATTTCCTGAGGTTATTGTAAATCACTGGTTGTCATGGCAAGCATCCAAAGGCAACCACTTTCAACTCCTTTTGTTCTTTTGTTTTTTATTACCTCTGTATTTAAAAATTGCTTGTTTATTGTTTTCATGGTGTGTGTGTGTGTGTGTGTGTGTGTGTGTGTGTGGTGTAGTATATATCTGTGGAAATTGCTTGTTTATTGTTTTCATGCTCTGTGTGTGTGTAGTGTAGTATATATCTGTGGAACACACAAAAGAGTGTACAGGAGCATGTGTCCCTGAGGCATGTGAAAGCCAGAGCAGAACATTTCTGTCTTATCATCCTTAGGCAATCTTTACCTGAACCAGAAGCACTCAATTTCAGCTAGGCTGGCTGGCCAGTGATCTCTAGGTGTTTACCTGGCTCCATCCCCTATTTTGGCATTATAGGTACACACAGCTATACCCTGCTTTTTTATACATGTGTTGGGATTCCATATTAGGTTTTTTTTTCCATTGAGCCACAATGCCCAGCCCACTTCATGAGGGTCCCTTACTCCTTCCCCTCATCCCCCCAGCTCTATTCATTGATTCTTCACTACACAGGGTAAGATTTGAATTTTCTTCCACCATCTTGCTAGGGATGGCTTCTTATTTCAATTCTCTAACATAGTTACATCTTAATTTGGTTATAGTTATCATCTGTACACTGTACCTCATTTAACGTCATTAAAAAAAAAAAACAAAAAACTATACAGTCATTGAAATTACTGGGGAGGACCAGAGTGACCCAGTGTCTTCCGGACATAATAGAGTTGCTGTGCTCCTGAACTCACAGCACTGTGGTTGTCTGAACAGATCCAGCCAGACAACATTCCAGTGCTGAGGGAGGCAGGGCTTGTGAGCCGATACTCCCAACTGAGGAGCAATTTACAGTTGATGGCTTACTAGGAGGAAAATCATTTTTTTAAAATAGTTTGTCTCCTGGTATGTATCCTCTGGTATGTCCGCCAGGATCTATGAATGAATGGGCAGCACAAATTGGCTTATTGGAAAGAGAAAAGGGAGGAGATAAACTTAGAGAGGTGGGAAGTTGGGGGTGGATCTGAGAGCAGCTTGGGAATATGATCAAAGTATAATCTATGCATGTATGAAGTTCTGAAAAATTAATACAATTTATATTTAATAAATTATAATGTTTCACCTTTCTCAGTTTTCTGAATGCTGTTTAGTAATGAAGTCCCATATTCTTCTCATAGCGTTTTCATGGGCATCAGGTTTTCCATCAGCTTCTTCTATGGAAGCTCTTTTTCCTGAGCTGCTGAAGTGTGTACAGGTCTCCTGCTGCACGGTGGCTCTCTGGGGGACTCCTTGCTCCATTCTCCCACTGAAGACCTACATCTTCTCCCACTGCTTAATGGAAGGAACACTCAGAGAGCTTAGGGAAGCATTTAGTACTTTCTTTAAAGACTTAGGTCTAAAACTATCTTTAAAACTTCAGTCCTTAATAACGGACTGAAAGTCTAGCTGACTATCAGACAGTTCCACATCATACAGTTTCTACTTGTTGAGGTGAAGACGTCTAAAACCTTCTAATTCTTGAATCTTCGTACAGAGGCATTTGCTTTCTCTCTAGCAAGGCACACACTCTTCCTTTATTCTCACTAGACAAAAGTTATTAAAAAATTATGCCCTGATGTCAATTTGTTGCTGTGCATTGTACTGGGTGTGTGCCATCAGTGATATACAACAATGCTACATTTTACAGAAATACACAGACCATATCAGTATTTTCCCTAAGCCACTGTTAAGATGATCACTTTGACGCAGTTGCTTTGAAATATAAACATTACAACAGAAGTTACATATTTTGTGACTGGAAATATTGTTAGTCCTTCCTGTTGTTGCATGTTTGTTTTTGAGATAGATTTATACTCTGTAGCCCCAAGCTGGCCTTGAACTTCTGGTCTCCTCCTTCCATGGTCATGAGCCCAACAGATACGTACCAATGTGCCTGACTCAGACGTGTCTTCATGATCTCAAACTAAATGGTAGAGAAGTCTTATCAAGATGTAATTGCCTAGTGGAGTCTTGGAAACCTGAACTCTGTGGGAGTGTGGGATAGGTTAACATCAGAGCTGAGACTGTGGCAGGAGCTCCGAGAAAGGAGCCATCCATACTGCTCAGACTGGAAGACCAAGGACAGACAGTTGCAGCAGCTGGTTCCTAAGTTTTACAAATTCATGGCTTAGTCCTGCAAAGCAAGGATCCAGCTGACTGTTCCCAACCAGCAAACTCACGGACAGTTGTTCTCTAAGAAGATGCCCTTAAGGCCATTTACTGGAGTTTGAGAAACTAGATTCAAACATTTAAGCCTTTATTTCAAAAATATAGTAATTTCTCTAACAGAAATCAGTGTCACATAAAAGGGGTGGAGAAGAACGTGTTGTTTCTCCGTAAGAAAAAAATAAGTGTATGCTAGAAAGTGGCATTGTAATTATAGAAAACGCTGATAAATTTACCCATAAAATAAGATGTAGGGTAAAGGACACCAAGCTTTAACAGTGACCTAATTCAGAATTGTCAAAATACCTGGAAGTATTCTTCAGGGAATTACAGTTTATTCGTTACAGAGTGGTCTCATGGATCCTAGTGGACCCAAACCAGATGGAACTGGAACCCCTTTGGATGCTGGGAGAACTCCTCAGCTGTGGGTGAATACACCGCTACCTCTGTCCTAAGGCCTTCCACACCAGTGTTATCCACCAGTGACGTTGTCTTCTCTTCAAGTCCCTCCCTTCATTTCCTGCTCACTGTGAAATGCGGAGTTTGGACCTTGACTTTTTTTTTTTTTTTAAACCACTGTTTTTGTTTTTGTTTTTTTCTGCCTGTGTGTCTATCTTCATTTTATTCATGGCTGGTTTAAACTAATTCCTCTGGAAGCAAGAAACTTCACTCCTGCTCTCTTGCAGCAAACCCCTGAGCCAGATTTTACGGCCTTTGAAACGATGCATGACTAAGCAACATAAAAGAGGGTGGGGTGAGGCCGAGGTGGTGGAAGAGGTAACATTATACACAGACACGCTTGTTAACATTCTACTGAGATTGTTTCAGTCTGGTGGGAAAAGGAAATATCCAGAACCCCTTCCTTCACTCGCCCACAACCTTCCCTCCCATCTTCAAGCCTGGTATATACAGAGGACAGAAGAGAAACTATTTCTTGTTGCTCAGAGGTTGTATCTTTACGACGTTACACATTTCATGAACAAAGAACTTCAGGGCAGGAAGACATAGAAAACTATAAGAAAGAATGGAAAAAAATATGTCATTTTTATGATTGGCTAATGGTATCTTTAAAAATCATAATTTACGTCTAATTATGAAAGAATCTCTGTGCATTTCCCTGTGGTTTCAAACTGATACTGAACTAGGACTTTTTGTCTGGGTTCTTATCACTGTGTGCAAAATATTTTTAAAATATTAAATAGTGTTTGGGAATATTGTATTTACTGAAATAAACTATCTTTTTGTTTTGTTTTGAGATTTTTTTTCTTCTTCTGCATAACCCTGGCTGTTCTGGGACTTGCTCTGTGGACCAGGCTAATTCTTCTAACAGCCCAAATTTTACATACCCAAATTTTATTTTGGGCTTCTATTTTGAATCTTCATCACATTTATCTGCTTGTGTTTTCTGCTTGTTTTGTTTGGATAAACTCCAAGGAGTGGAGATACCCGGGGTCAAAGGGCTTGATTACTTCTGGCATTCTTGTGGCAACTGCCTAACTTCCGCTTTAAAAGCTACTATCAGATTTCATCCCTATAAGACAATCTGAGGTGGTGTTTTCCCAAGCTTTCTTTCTAGCACATGATACTGTTAGTATTTGATGCTGATATTTCAGTTGAAAAGGCCATGTTTTATTTCAACTGTCCTTATAAGAAACATTGCTCTTTAAAAATGTGTATCGTCAGTTTGTATTTTCCTGTTTGTAAATCTCCTGTTCATACCGTTAGCCATTTTTTTCTGCTCAGTGATATTTATATTTTCCTTACATAAATGATAGGAAATTTTCATGTGTTAATAACGTTAACCCTTTATTGAGTTATATCTGACATGTACTAAACTAAATATATTTAATCTTTCAATATTTGTTTTGTGTGTGTGTGTGTGTGTGTGTGTGTGTGTGTGTGTGTGTTTGTGTGGGCTAGTGCCACAGTTGATGTTTAAAGGTCAGAGGACAACTTTCAAAACTCAGTTCTTACCTTCTGCCATGTGGTTCCAAAGATCAAATTCAGGTCCTCAAGTGATGCCATGCATGTTATCTGCTGAGCCATCTTTCTGGCCCAATTAAGCGTGTAGCATGTACCTTTAAAATCATAAGTGCATCTCCCAGATCAAGATAAAGTGCACAGCCATCATCCTGAATGCTTCTCCGTGCTCCTGGCAGTCTTCCTACCTTCTCCTTTTCTTTGTCCTTTGTGATACACCAGAGTAACCCCTTGTTTACTGTCTGTCCTCATAGGTTGGTTGTCACCTGTCCCCTTCCTATGACTTCAACTGGATTGCAAGCTTTTATCTATTTTTTTTATTCTTCATGATTTTAACATTTATTCATGTTTATCCAACACATTGCTGAACTGTATTTTAATCACGATACAAGCTGATGTGCTTATTCAATCAGTCATGGGAATTTGGGTGCTTTCTCTGTGTAGCCCAGGCTATCCTAAGACTCTGTAGAATAGGCTGGCCTAGAACTTAGAAATTTGCCTACTTTTGTCTTCCTCATGCTGGGATTAAAGGCGTGTACCACCACCACCCAGGATTACAAATTTTGATATATAAAATTTTTATGAAGATAGCTTTTTTTTCTTTCCTAAATAAGCATCTGGTGGGTAGGACAGTATGTAAATGTCTAACTCTTACAAAAGAAACACCTGTCAAACAGTTTTCTAGAGAGGGTGTACCATTACATCGCCTAAGCTTTGGGTCTTCAAAGTCTAATCTGTTTTAATATCCTGTCCACATTGTATACAGTCTTTAAACAAACAAACAAAAAAACAATTTTAAAATTTTACTCAGTCCAGTATATGTTATAATATCTTGTTCCCAGCATCCACATGGTATCGCACAATTATCCACATTACCAGTTCCAGGGGATTCAACACCCTCTTCTAACCTTTTGTGGGTCCCAGGTGTATACATGATGCACATACATGCTGGCAGGCAAAACATTCTTATTTATAAAATAAAATAAATCTATAACCATAAGAGTAATACGGAAAGGATGTAGGGACTTTCTTCTCTTATTCTAAACCATGATGGAGTTTTAAGTCAGAGCAGTAAGCCAGGCAGAATTAAATGACATCAAAGTAGTTGGAAATAAATAAATAAAACTGTCTTATCCACATTCGATGTGCTTGCCACTGTAGACCATAGAAAACAGTAACAGTTCATGAGGGAGCTTGTCAGCAATACCAAATAAACCAAACAAACATAAATAAGTTAGGATTCTACACACGTAAAACAAGTCACCTAAGGCTATAAAAAACTGGAATACAAGGAATCAAATAGAAGGTTTGCACACTGACTATTACAGATAGGTGTCACTGAGAAAGAGTACAGAAGATATTAACAGGTTGAAGGATACATCTTGTTCAAAATATGGGGTATTCAATATTTTAAGAACAATTATTTAGAAAGTGATTTAGATTTACCTTAATTCCAGTCACATTTGTGTTAGGGATTTTATATAGATTTGTAAACTAATTCTGAGATTCACATGGAAAGGCCGAATCTGAGAACAGGTAAAGCACTTTTGCCGGGGAGACTGGGGTGGCAGCGCTTGTACTACCTGATTGCAAGATTCCTGGGCTTATTAAAACCATGACATCAGTGTGCAGTAATAGACAAAGGTCAATGGAACAAAGGATACCATCCATAAATATGTGCATGAGCAAATTTTAAGGAAAATGAAGGGGAATTCAGAGAAGGAAGGAAAATTAATGACCCTGGAACAATTTTATACTTGAAATTTAAAAGAAGCCTCAACTTAGGTACTGTGCAATATATAATAGTTAATTTAAAGTGGATTGTAAACTTAACAGTAAAATGAAAACCTATAAAACATAGGAAAGAAAATGGGAGAAAACTATTGTCAATTTTGGCTAGGCAAAGAATTTTTTAAAATGATGCTGACCAAATTCAACCCTTAAAGGCTTCAGAAGATCTGACAAGAAAACCACAACCAAAGGAAGCCAATGATGGGGAAGATTCACCTAATATACCTAACCATTTTTACACCTGAGTTATGCATGAGAAACCCAGAAACTTTGATCACGATGGCAAAGTAGATAAAGGATCACTGTATCAGCAAGAGTCATGGGAAAACTAAATAAACCCATGAGAAAGAATAAAAGTAGATTCCTGTCTTACCTGATGTGGAAACGTTCCAACTCAAAATGGAACAAAGATCTAAACCTAAGGCCTGGAACCATAAAATTCTAGGAAGAAAACACAGGAAAGGGCTCTTCTGGATTGGCCTTGGCAGTGAGATTTGGTTATGGTCCCTAAAACATGGGCTACAAAACAAAAACAGAGGGGAAGACACGTTAATGCAAAGCAGATCAGGGGCGGAGGACTTATGCTCGGGAGAGACTGATTTCAGCAGTAGTTCGATTGGAATCTTTATGGTTTTTCCTTGGAGAGAGGGCTGTGCCTCTTTCTTTTGCAAAGTGGGAGGTAGGTGGGTGATTGCAACCGAGGTGGGTGGGAAAGGGAAAAACCACAGGCAAATTCTCAGACAGCTCACTTAGCTAGGAAAAGGTCTCAGAGATGGAGGGTCTGTGAACCGATCTCCAGTGTGCTGCCGAGCGTCTCTGAACACTTTATTTTTGTGTGTGTGACTTTACCTGTACACAGAAGCCAGTTACCTACTGTGGATATTTAGAATTCTCAGGCGTGGTCGTGAACCAGCACCATTGGCATCTGTTGAGAATCTGTCAGAAACACAAGAGCTTAGGCTCCACCATAGAAACAGAAGGTGATCTCCACTCATCGGAATCAGATAAGGAAACTTCATTGTAACCAAGAAAGCCCTAGATCCCTGTGGCCCTCAGATAAACAGCTTGCCGAAAAGACAACAATGAATTTAGCCTTCCAGGAATGCCCATTCGGCTTGCTCTTTCATACTGGGAGAATGCCTTCCCACCCTCTGTTATGTAAGTACCTGTGCCCCAAATGACTCAGTGCAGGATTATTTGGGATAAAGCTGACAAAGAGACAGGGCAACTAAAGCTAATCCTGGTCACAAAGGTCATTTTCTGATACAGTGTCTAATGTCAACACACGGCTGTAAGTCCTCACCGGCAGGGACTCAGACTCATTTACACAGTAAGGGCATAAAAGGTGTGTTGAACTGAGATGAAACCACGCGGTTCAGATTGTAAAGGAGGTAGATCTTCCGTATTTAAAATAATAACAACAAAAATCTGTCTGTGGTTTTATTCTCTAGGGTCTGTCCTCCACAACTATGGAAGGGGACCCAACAGAAGGGGACCCAATCAGTGCTGTGTGAACAAAAAGGAATTACCACCAGTTACTTGGCAACACTGTGCCTGGCAGCTTTGAAAAAGAGCTTTACATTTTATTCCAGGGTTTCTTGGTGATTTAAACTATACTCGCCAGCCACATGGGCTAGATTCAGCTTTGTGTAGCGTTTATGCTATAAAAGAAGGGTTGTTTTATTGTTTTTAAATATCAAGTTGTACTAACATTTTTGACATGTGCTACCTAGGCATGTGCTCCCTGACAGCACCCCCCCTCCCCCCAGAACATCAGACCTCATCCTGGCCCATCATAACCCACCTGCTGTCTGCAAAGTCTGGCCTCTGTGTAAATTCCTGTGAGATCACATCAGGGTGGTTCAGCTAGCCTGGATCAGATTCTGACTGGAGATTTTACGGGCTTACAAACAGTTTTTTAAGTAAGCCTTTAAGTAAGTTTTTATGAAACAAAAAAAGAAAACAAAAGAAAAACCACCAAACAAAACCCAAACACCTCTGTTTTATTAGTGTGGTACAGCAGGGATTGCACCAGGCTTCTGGGGTCAGCATTAGAGTGTGCACACTGTCTCAGGTCCAGGGAAGGTCATTGCATGTCACCACTCGTTCCTAAAATCTCTATTTAACTACCATGTTATGAAGCCCGCCAACCCTAAGTTACTTCTCTGGGGAATTTAAAACCAAAAGATTTATGGAATGTGATTTATCTGTTACTACTATTATCATCCGTGTTTTTGCTTATTCTATTAAACTTAGCTGATAAATCTTTTGTTTTTTTCTGCCACAAGGGCTCTTTGAGCTATCAGAGGATGGGTGTCTGAGACTTTCAGCTTTGAATAGGCAAAGGAAGGGCAAGGAATTCCCAAGAGATGCATTTTTTCCCTCATTTTATTATGAAACAAAGGAAAAATTTACATTGTATTGTTGAACAACTGTAATGTAGCTAGTGGAAATGGTTGAGCTATAGAGGCCCTTTCTAAATGATATATTTCCTTATGCAGACTCCATCGTGTGGTCTCCCATGACAGGTCATGTATCATGGAGACGATAGTCTCTAAACAAGAGCCTTTTCCACTGACATATTATTTAGGTTCTTCTTAATCATAAAAAAAAAAAAATATTTGGTTATTGAAGAATCTTGTCTTTCAAGATATACCATGGAAATATGAAGGGCAAACCTCTCATTCCATTGAGAGAGGGTGAGGCTCTTGGGTTCTTTGGAAATGCTTCTGTCTCGGGTCTAATGACTCCTTTGAAGGACCAAGTCCCTGCATATTTGCCATTGTGTTCTCATCGATGCCACTTTCTACAGTAATTTACTTGTCAGAAGGATCACAGGAAACTAGCAATTTACTTTGTGCGCAAAGCATTGTGTGGCTGGGGCTGCCTTTCCTCATAGGGTTGTAATCTTTCATTCATCTAAATGGAATGATGGATGAGCAGGTATCACCACTTGGCATGCCAAGGCTGGTGTACGTTCATGCCTCTCCTGCCTCCATGGCGCAGCTTCTCTGCCTGAGATACCTTGTGAAAACAGAAGGGCTCTGAAAGAAAGGACTCGAGAAAATGTTGACAACCATCAGAAATCAGTCCCTTTGCTGGAACGATCATGCTGCCTTATCTCAATGAATAAAAAAGTGTCAAATAAAAGCTATTGTTTTATTTATGTAAAAGCAAAGGTGTGTGGGGGAGTGAGAAAGAGAGAAAAAGTGACACATTCAACATTTCTAAGTTGTTATGTGGAGACAATACAGAAAAATACATTGCCTATTGTCAACCTCTCTCTGGTCCAAAGGGCATCAGTTTATTGCTATTGATTTAGCTCATAAAAATGACTCTCCTACACATACTGTGCGTTTTAAGCCAACACTCTGCAAATGACCATAATCTGAATGAACAAGACTATAATTTTCCCAGGCTTCACTCTCTCTCATTCACCTATCTTGTGGAAATGGCAAGAGACTTCTAAGAAGCCTCTACTTGAGCAAACCACTGAGATTTTCAAGCTTTCCGACTCACTTCATTATCAGACGTAGTTTGGAGACTCTGTTTTGATTTTGTCGATGTGATTTGCATTTCTTAGGGGGCTCTGTGGTCGGCGATTTGACAAAGTGAATGAAAAGTGAAAAGTCAAAGAGGTCTCAGGTGCTCAAGTGCTAGGTCCCCAGACTCACCATTTTCAGGGGTGGGGTTAAGTGTCAATCATCTTTAATCTGGCAGAGAGAAACTACCACAAGGATCATACTTAATGTTGATATACTGAAGTATTTCATACCTGAATTGTGGGAAGGGAAATGTTTGCAGAGCAGAACTCTCACCTACTTTTATAACACACATTTCCTGTCTAAGAGGCAAGCACCAGCCTCATGCTCAACAAATACAGGTGCGAAGATGAAGAATGCGGGGATCTTACCCCGTGAGAGCTCATGTTTTATTGGACAGGGCAGGTAGACTCTAAGTGCCTATAAATAAACTGTTACACATGCGTGCCAGCCAAGAAGGCAAAGGCCTGTGGCACAGAGATACACTCAAAGTACACATTATGTGTAATTTCTGCACACAGAGAAAGACACTACTGTCTCTACAGGCATCCTGGGAAAGACTTAATTGTATTGAGTACACAGAGTTTCTGAAAAAAATACACAAGTCATTCATTCATTAGTTCACTTCAAACACTGTCCCTACTTACTCCATGCCAGACTTTGTGATAGATTCAGGGACTAAATTAATTTTGAGCCGTCTTCTGTTCTCAAGAGCTAAGGTGTGGACAGTAAAGTGTGTTAAGAGCTTTGACTGATAGAAGTTCAAACATTATTCTACAGGCAAAAGGGAGTCACTAAGCTCTGGGAATGAATGCTAAGACAAGGATGAAATATGAATATAAATGCTGGTATTTGTAGGTGGACAAAGACTGGTGTTAGGAACAAGCAATTGTTCTTGTCCAAATAATTAGTGTTTGAACTAAGGTATATAATTAAATCTGGAGAGGAGAAAATTTAAAAATCCAATAAAATTCAGTAGAGTGCAGTTGAAGAAGGTTAGTGGAAAAGAGAGATCCGATTATTCTGTTGTAAGGAAAGAAAAAAAAAATTACCAAAGGGTTTTATCAGAATTGATGTGGATAACTAAAGTGAGGTCTAAGAAGCAGATGTAGAAACTATGCATCCACAAGTCAAGGCAGACCAAAAAGGCTCTGGGCCTTTCAGATGGGGGAGGAATCAGCAGGATGTAGCATCTGTGCACTTGTGCAGCTGTATTCACTGGGCAGAATTTCCCTGGCCCTGTTGCTTTATGTCTGTGGATGTATATGTGTGTATACACACATGCACACACATGTCGCACGCGCGTACACACACACACACACACACACACACACACACACACACACACACACATACACACCCTGGTGGATAGCAATTGAAAAGTACGATTCGAACATGGATAGAACAGCCTCTCAAAGACAGTTATTCATTCTAGACCTTTGTTATCTAAGCCCCCTCCAAAGGACTTAACCTTATTAACAGGGTGAACAGTGATGTCATACTTGATGTTAGACACAGAACTAGAAACAATGTAATATGAAAGTGAGACTGAATTAAATTTGGGGTACTGTGGGGATGGCAAAATAAAAGGTTAGGTGCTGTTTTTGACCTGGGTGTCCCCAGGATCAGGAATGCAGGTGAAAACTTGAAATTCCAGTATCCAAAACCGTGACACTCAGTGTCGTCTACTGGACCCTAGAATCATCCGGAAGCCCTGCTCATCCCCAAATCTCTATTTCACCTTCACTTGAAATTGTGTTGAGTCCCACATCTGGGTGGCACAGTCCTCAGTTGCTCAGTCCCACACCGACAGTTCAGAGAAAAGGGTATCAGGAATTTTTCTATATCCACCCTGTGCTCAGACACTAACTTTTCTTTCCATCAAATAAAGCGCTTTGGGGTGTGCTCTCCCTGGTCACTCCACAGGTCAGGAGATCAGGAGTTAAAAGCATTTTCCAAGTGAGACTTCCTGACTGTTTTTGTTGTTGTTGTTTTTGTCCCCCCCCCCCCCCCCCACACACACACCCTGAGAAAGGGTTTCTCTGTGTAGCCCTTGGCTGCCCTGGAACTTGCTTTGTAGACCAGGCTGGCCTCAAACTCAGAAATCCACCTGCCTCTGCTTCCCAAGTGCTGGTATTAAAGGCCTGCGCCACCACTGCCCAGCCAGACTTCCTGACTCTTAGGTGCACACGAGTTGATGAAGCCAAAAGGGAGACAAGGACAACTATGATGTCATAATCTGCGGGATGCTTTCCAGTCACTTCTCCATTTAACAGCCCACTCTAACGTGATTCTATGCGCCAACAGTTCTGGGGCAACACAGTTCCTGCCATCTGGGGCCAGTGGCTACCTCTTGACATAGCTTTCTACTGGACATTCTCAGAGGGGTGTCAGGAGGCAGTGCAAAGGAGAATGGGAGGAAGGACTTTGTTTTCATGGGCTAAACAGACAGCTTTGATTTTTATGGTTTTGTTAGTCTTTTATTCAAGTCTTTCTTTACAGACAAGTTTTATATTTTAAAATTAGTTTTTATCTTTTTTTTAAAAACTAATTACTGCCTTGTCCATTTGAGCTGTTCTAAAAGAAATGTCACAAATTTAGGAGTCTCATGAATCATAAGAGAAACTTTCTCACAATTCTGTGGGCTGCCACTTGAAGAAGAAGACTAATTCAGTGTGTGACAAGAACCTGCTTTTGGCGTCATGGATGGGATCTTTCCGTCCTGTCCTCGCATGTGGCCATGAGTCCCCTCAGGCATCTTCTCATTTTTTCCTCTCCTGGGGATTGGACCTAGGTCTTCTACATGCTAGACAAGTATTCTCTTACTGACTTTAGAATCCCAGCCTCTTTTATATTTCTCATTTGGAGACAGGATCTCACTAAGTTGCTCGTGGTGGCCTTGAACTTATGACCTTCTTGCTTCTGTCTCAGGCTTAGGTCCAACATCTTCCTAAGATCTCTTTTATAAGGGCACCCATCCTGTCCATTAAAGGCTCCAGCCTCAGGAACTATAGTATAGTATTCCTAAAGCTCTGATGTCCTGACATCCTTACTTTAAGGGCTAAGGTTTCAACATGCAAATTTTATAGTAACTCAAATAGTCATATCCCAGTATTTATTTTGAACTGTCAATCATCACAACTTTTAAACCCAGAACGAACATTTACTTGTATAGGTGTTATCTGTTGATACACATACTTGAAGTCATCCCCATTAACATACATGCTTTCCAAATCATAATGTCATGAGATGAGTCACAGTATTTTACATTTCAACAAGTTTATCCATGTCCGAATTAATAGAAGGGAGTTGTATTCACATTTTTGCTTCTATACCAAGTCATTAGTTTGGTGTCAAACTAGTGTAAAATGTTGGTTTGGTTGACTAACTAATGTCAATTGTTAGTTTGGTAGAAGCATATGAAAAAAGGAACTGACCTCATAGATACTTGCAATTGGAAATGCAGGGTATATTTTATCATATTCACATAAAATCACAAACCTTCCTGGAAACCACACCCACATTGAAACATTAGGCAGTATTGTTAGCGTTAGCTGCCTTTTGAAATAAAAATCCATATCAGATATTATTGTGAACTCTGTGACATTAAAAAATATTGATTTGAATTGAACATTGGATAGACTTTTATCTATGTAATATCATGCCCTGGTTATTTGAAAAACATTAGTTCCATATTATGCTATTTTTCACATTGGCAAGTATCATTTTACAATCTCAAAAATTATTTGTTGTCATTAATATTACCACTAATATTATCAAGGAAAAAATTCTTTTGGGGAAGCTGTTGAGCTCACAGAACTCTCAGAACTGAGCCGTCTGAGCATCTAAACCCTGCAAATTTTGTATCAAACTATCAGGTTTGCATCAAGGTTTTAATTTCATAGTTAGCAACACATACCACCAACTCTTTCCTTTAAAGTGACAGGCTCACTTGACTTTCAAAACTATGTCTGCTAAATGCTCCAGTCAGAACCAAGGGAGTTCACCTGTCAGTCATCCTTTCAAGTTCAAGGGTGTGTCCTGGAAAGAGTATGTAGTTCAACTTGTGAGAATGATGCAGATGAGCTTTCCCGCAGGTCACATCAGGCTAGTGAGAGCATCTTCAAAGTATCTCATCATGCTTCCAGTTTCACCACAGACAATGGGAAAGAAGTAAAAAGAAGCCTATTCAAAACCAGACATTTACAAAAGATTACTAAGTACATTCCACTCTTCCTTAAGGACATGCATCAGTAAAACCCATTTTCCTTGTTAACGCCTGATGTCGTAATGACTATTGGAACAATTTGTTCTCACTGCCTCGATTTGAGCTAATGCATCAGCGATTTCACCCACTAATGCTCCTTTTAAGCATCAGTTCCAGTATCATAGGATGCAAATAGAAAATCCCATTTTAGTATTACAGTAAAAGGCATTCTGAAATCTGGGTCCCTTGAATGTGCCTGAAGGACCCCGAGTGTTTAGTAGGCTGCAACTTGAAAACTTCCAGTTAAAAAAATGGAAAAGCAACCAGGGAGAGGGAAGAAGGAGACCAGAGCTGGAGAGATGGCTCAGAGGCTAAGGAGGACCAAGATTGTACAGAACCAAGATTTGCTTCTCGGCACCCACTTGGTGGCTCACACTGTCTGTAACTCCTGTTCCATGGGCTCTGATGCCTTCTTCTGGCTTATACAAGTACCAGGCAAAATACTCACACTTAGAAAATTCTGATAAAAAAATAACTTTATTTTAAAAGGAATGAAAAAGAGGCCAGAGCTGATCACTAGACTCTTGAAGACTAAAGGTGGAAGATGCATCCTGAGAGAGGCTTGTAGTTAATAACGAGGCATGTGAAGCAGCTTTCTAGACATCCACTCTATGCACCAGAAAGATTTGAGAGGCATATAGGAATGGAAGTTACCAATGAGAAAGGTTTTCTGCCAGTTGCAATGAACAGTCCCAATCTTCTAAAGACTAAGATCAAATGCCTGGAGAATACTCGGTGCTCCCTGTGCATGCACTCATGCATTAGCAGTAACAACAAACTTACAGAGTACACTTCTCCATCCCATCCCTTCTAAGCACTGATTAGAATACTCAGCAATGGTGTGACTGCTAGTGGTGTAATGTTGAGCACTCACGACGACTCAAACACTGTTTAACACGTTTTAAGCATTGCCACCTTTGATCATGATCTCATTTGATTAAAATTATGGTCTGGTGTCTTAAATAAGTGCAGTTCGTCTCTTTTTTTATGGGCAAGGAAATGAAGACTTTTAAAGGTTCAGAGACATGTCCGAGATGGCAAGGCTGGTAAGTGCTGGGGCTGAGACTTGGACTTGGGTCACAGGCTTTGACTGCTGTCAGGCTTCTCCAGTGCTGTTCTCATTATCTGTACGATTTAGTAGCACTTGCATCATGGAGGTTTGTAACCCGTGGATGAGAAACATTGGCGTGGCATCCAGGCCATTGAAAGGACCAGATCAGTGTTGTCTGCCTCCCCAACTGCTCTGAGCAGCTCTCCTCTGGTATTTATATATCTGAGGATGTTGTAAGTTTATAACAAAATATGAGTGACCATCAGATTACATATGAGGCAAAACTGTGAAGAACTCAAACTGAGCCATATGCTAAGCACCATAGCTTGGCAGAGAGGGGCATTAACTACCACCAATGGACAGATAGAACACTAGCCATTAAACAACAGAAGACGGAGAGTTTCTTATCCTCATAGAAGCATGAGGAAGGGAGATGGGATAGGAGGTTCCTGGGTGGTGGGGGCAAGGGTGGTAAGAAGATAAAATCTGAAATGTAAATATAATACCCAATAAAAAGAAAAAAAAAGGAAAAAAAGAGAGTAGGGCTTTTTTTTTTTTTTTTTTTTTTTTAGAAAGAAAAACAAATATCTATTCAGTCTACATCAGTCTACATAGGCACAGAGGAAAAGTAACAATTCAGCCAAAGTCTAACTCAATTGACATGAACATGCCATGGCAAAAACAGATGAAAATGTTTGAGTCTCTTTACAATGTCAGTGTTTATTGGATAACAATGAACTTACAACCCACGGTGTAATTTGCCAGACACTTGTGATCTGCTTGATAGTCTTGGCTGAGGCAAATGCAGGATCTTTATTCTAGTCTTATTAACGAAACTAATATAAGCCTATATAAGCCTAGACCACACAGTCAGTCTCTCTCTCTCTCTCTCTCTTTCTCTCTCTCTCTCTCACACACACACTCTCAATCTCTCTCTTTCAATCTCTTTCTCTGTCTCTCTCTGTGTGTCTCTCTCTCTGTCTCCCCCCCCACACACACACCACACATACCACACACACACACACACACACACACACACACACACACACACTTATGGAGGTTACAGAGTAGCTCTAAAAGGGTTAAAGAAGCCACAGAAGAGTTTGAGGAATTTCAAGACAGCTGATAGGACGGCAAAGAGAATGCTGGGATCAGATAACTAACTCTGCTAGGCTGGCTTCTGTTGTCCATAGAGTCCAGCTGCAGGGTCAGAGCTGAGTCATGTCAACAAAGTATCCTGAGTATGGTGGATTCTATAGAGGCAGAAGGCAAGGCCAGGTCCCAGCAAGTGGACAAGCAAGTAGATGGTAGGTAGATAGATAGTAAGTCCAGATGTACAGACAGACAGACAATAAGAGAGTAAGTCCTTTCATCAGCAGGGGCGATGGTGGTGGTGTGGATGTGGAGACATGATCTCGCAGTGTAGTACAGTCTGGTTAGAAGTCACTATGAAGTCCCTCTATGAAGTCTTGAACTTATCATTCTCCTGCCTCATCCTCTGTGGTGCTAGGATTATAGGTGATCATAGGTGATTCTGCAGCCAATGAGGTTTCGTTTGAGCACTGAAACATAATAATGAGAAACCTGCTACTTACATATTTTATGATTGCTACTAATACTATTATTATGTAGTTTTTTTTTCTGTTTGGAAGCAATGTTTATGTGATTGTGTGTATATTCATGGAGTGTATACACACATATGTAAATATATAATATAAACATACATATGATCTTTGCAGTATTCTTGCAACTGGTTTTCATTTAATTGGTAAAACACTTATTTAGACACTCATAAAAACCAGAAGATCGAAAGTTCCATTTATACCTCGGAGAAACACAGTTTTCTTTGGCTTCTTGAACTACACTAGGACAATCCATTTCTTCCCTAAAAGCACTCCCAACCAAACAGACTGTCCATATTGACATTTAGTTCTGGAAACGCCCTTGCTAAGGGACCTGAATAGACACAGTACTGGTGGTGTGCCGTGAGGAGTTCGTTTCCTCTGGTGTCTGCTTTGCCTTGGACAGTTACTATTAGTGTTTCCCTCTATCTGAAGGGACTTCGGGACCCCTACATCTCTCATAGGAAATTCAGCTCCCTTATCTGCAGAATAGGGCTAATTTCATCCACTTCTGACCCCTGGTAGGAATGGTATAAAAAAATCTGCTCCTGACAGGTGCAAAGGAAAGAAATTACTTCACTTAACCGGTTTATTGATTGAACCGAGTAAATGATTTTACGCTCTACTGTTGCATCATTTCTTACTCGGTAAAGTGAAAGACCTCAAGCCATTCATATAAAACGAAAAACTGAATGAGAAAAACAATATCCAAAAGATAAAAAAAAAAAAAGCTTTCTGAAAAAAAAAAAGAAAGAAATATGAGGATTTCAGCAGTCAGTACCCTTCGCTGCTTCCAACTCTCCTTATCCCCGGCTCCTGGTAGGCAGGTCTAGGCATTGCAACTAATCTCCTGTCAGCAAAGCCCCCTAGTTATGTGAAATCATCTCTCATTGATGCCCTCCAATGACAACAGCATCCATCACTGTTATGTGGGAGGTGGAGAACGGAGGTCTCAGAAAGAAAAGAATTGAACCCAATGGGTGTTTTGCTGTCCCCCCCATGAAGACAAGCTGAAAGGCTTTACCTGCGGGAAGTTGAGCCCCACTTCCATTTTCAACATCACAGATGTGAGAAAGCCTGGTGGTGAAGAAGCTGCATTGACAGGACCATTTAAGAGAAATTGCTTTCCCTACACCTTTTCTGAAATTTTGGCTTGGAAGAATCGATATGCAGCATAGCCTCCAGAAATTTCTTTCTCACTTTTTCCTACTAGTCACAAAAAAAAAAAAAAGAAAGAAAGAAAGAAAGAAAGAAAGAAAGAGAGGAAGGAAGAAAGAAAGAAAGAAAGAAAGAAAGAAAGAAAGAAAGAAAGAGAGGAAGGAAGAAAGAAAGAAAGAAAGAAAGAAAGAAAGAAAGAAAAGAAAAAAAAAGAAAAAAGAAAGAAAGAAAAAGAAGAAAAGAAAAATCCTTAGGATTATTATGTACTGTAAATCCTGTAAATGACAGAAATAAATTTCTTTCCCGTAGAATTCCTGAAAGTGGCCTTATCAGAGGTTTTCTTTCCCATGGCAGCAGAGGTCAAAGTTTAAAACCCACTTGTGCAACAGAAGACCCTGTGTTCCTCAGTCAAGGGGACCCTGAGTCCTGTGGCAGGTTTTTATCAGTTTCAGGGAAAGCTGCCTGTTTGCATATCGTTTAGGTGCCCTCTGATTTTTGAATAAGTACAACTCCATTTGCTCAAGCAGATTTGGTAATTGTCTATTTAATCACCTATTTGCATGCACAATTACTCAGCTTGGGCACAGCCATCTACATTTGCATATGCAAATCGTGACTTGGGTTCCTACTGAATGACTGCACCTGCAGCTGCAGCCAGTCTCATTTATGAACCATAGGGGGAAATGTCTCGTCCAGGACCTAATGGACTCCAGCTCCAAATATTGAACATTTTCGAAGAGTGAAATTGATTTATTTCAGTTAAAGGGAAATAAGTTAGAAAGTACATTGCTCTTTCTCTAGCAGGAGAAAAAACAGCAATATAATAGCTTTTAATAAGAAAATAAAGGAAAAAGAAAAGATAAAGGCAACTGTCATAAGAAAAAAAAAAAGGCCATACTGAGTTATGCCTCCACCAAAACTTTATCTTTGGCTTTTAAAATAACAGAATTTTGTCTGTCTGTCTGTCTGTCTGTCTGTCTGTCTGTCTATTTGGTTCTTTTGAGACAAGTTCTCTTTCTAAGGTAGCTCTGGCTGTTCTAGAACTCACAGTGCACACCAGGCTGGATCAAACACACAGAGACTCACTGGTCTCTGATTAGGACTTTGAGGACTAAAGGTGTGTGTCACCATGCCCAGCTAAAGAACACGATGCTAAATCACAGAGGTGGCAGCCTTTTCTGATAGAAAGTGGAGCAAGCAGCTGGAAAGCCTGGCTTTCCTTTCTTACAATAAGGGAACTTCCTAGAAGCCCTGTGAGGATTGCCTTCTCTTTCCTAGAAAACTCAGCTACCTGGTATCCCTTTGATGTTCCTGAGCCATTGACATGAACAATGACCAGAAAGATATAGGGAAAATTAGTGTGTGTGCCAAGAAGGAAAAGGAACAGAGCGTAGCTCCTCTGAGCACCTGTTTAGGATTTTATTTCCTATTCTGACCAATGGGGATCTTCTCTCTAGCTTCTGTTTGATCAGTTCATTTGTAAGTTACTGAAAATGTATCTTATCCAGCCGTTTTCAATAGGCTGGGTCCAGGAATCTGAACTTTTTACCTCCTCCCCCAAATAGAAGTTCTTCCCCAGTCCGGTAAGCGCCCACACACAGATAAGTAGCAAACAGCAGAGTTAGATGTCCAGGTAATACTACTGTTCTCATATATTTCTGAGTTCCCACCAGAGTTACATATTAGAAAAATCAGGGACCCTTCATGGGATTCTTAGTCCCATTAACAGAAAAAGTTAAGAATGGACTCAAGTGGAAGCTTCAGGATAATTCTGTTAGAATTTAAAAGGTAAACTCCGGGGAAGGTGAGCTGTAAATTTCAGAAGTCGCCCAGAGAAGGAAGACAGATAGTGAAGAGAAAAGGGGAACTTACGCTTCCTGAGAGTTAAGTGGGGAGTTTTCTCTTAAAATGAGTTTGCTAAGAGCAGACGAAAGAGGAAACCTGTTGAGTGCAGATAGAGGAAACCAGCAAATACACAGCAAAATATCAACCGGGACAAACAAAATCCAGCAGAAACCACCAACGTAGCCCAATTGAGAGAGCAAACAGAAGGTGACATTATCGAAGGGGGCTTACAAACACCAAGCAGAAACACCAAGTGTCACAGAGGAAACCCCATGTGACACAGCCAGTCGGAGTTCCCAAATGAGTCAGTAAAAAACAGAGTTTTGCCTCAGGTGAGGCTGCCAAGTGGAAGAACTAATAGCAGCCAATAAACAATAGCATCAAATCCAGAGTCCAGCAGAAATCATACGGAGAATCTGAGACAGTCCGAGCAAACTCCCAGCGAAGGCTGTTTTGTGTGTCCTCTCCTTGGATGAGCTTCCTGGGCCCGTCAGACATTTTTTATGCAGTGAGATAGACAATAGTGACCTCATTTAGAGATAGTCTACCTACTAACTATTTTCGGGGACAGTGTTTTTAAACTATTGCTGTTTTCCTTCCTCCTTGTTACAGACTTAGGGAGCAGTCTGCCTCAGAACAGGGAGTTTGGATGAGACAAGAGAGCATCTTCTTGATTTTAACAAGCTAAGAAAACAGTTTGCCAGTTCACTAATATAATGCACACTGCACCGACTCATTTAATGCTTGCAAATTATCAGTCAAGAAAGGTGAGGCTATATACATAATGTCAAGCAGCTTGGAGCTAATACAGGCAGGATTTGAACTCTGGTCTTCCTTACTCAATGAGAAAAGCTCTACTCACAAGACCCCAGTGCCCTTGGTTCTTTCAAGCAAGTTGGGAAATTGACATCTCCATCCATCCTCTCGTCTATGAATGCTCTCCCAGAGGAAGGATGGCCATTAGCATCCCTTTCTATCACTGTCCTTGAAAACCATCTATCTCTTTCAGTAATTACTTTGATGGAAATGGTGAACACAGCTGCTCCCCCGGCAATTCTGTAGCTCCTCCATGAAAGCTGCCTTTGTAGAAGCCACCAAGTGCCTCTCTTTTCCTTGATAATTCCCAAGAGCCAGATTACCTTCAGCCAGCTGCTGCTCTCTACATCCAAACGGATTGAGGAAAAATCAAACAGTGATTGAATCTGCATGGTGTCTTTTACCTTGCCCTCCAGCGAACACCATGATAAAGCACTGTGCTCATGAAATGAGATGTTGGCTTCAAGCCTTCTCCCAAATCCCTGCAGGATTATGAAGCTGATATGAACAAGAACTAGCAATAGTTTTTTCTTCTAACATCTGCAAAGACTACGACCAGCCTTTCTCTCCAGCTGTTCTCATCAGGGCACTTTCATTCAAAACTTAGCTATCATGGATGAGTTCGGGAGAGCAGTGAGCCGACTTTCATTGTCAAGCTGCACACTCCAAGTCCTCCGTCATATGCTCTTCCTGTTCAGGGAAGCTTTAGGATATCTCCCTTACTATACAGAAATTAAAGAATATTTGCCTAAGCACATCTTTTACTAGTTAATTTTAATTACCTTTTTCATAGCTACATTGCAGGAATGCTACAATTGCAGGAATTCCTACAATGCAGGAATATGGCACATTTCATAGCCCTACGTTCCAGTACCTTCAAATCCGGTGTCCTCTAGGTCACTTTGAGAAATCACCACGAGCATCTTAAAAGGGTGTTTAATTTTGTGGAAGAGGAGCTGGTGACAAGAATCCATTTCTATGCTGTAAGAAGATGCTAAAATGGGTTTTTTCTGACTCTCTCTAGCCATGATAATGTGATAATATCTACATGTCAACTGCGCAAAGAAATTGTAAACAACCAGTTCTCTGGCTTGGGATCTTTATAAGGTCAGGGAATGGTAAAGGCATTTGAAAGTGAGGAAAAATAGTACAACTGCTTTGGAAAATTATCTGGAAGTTTCTTCATAAGTTAAACCATAAAATTAACACATATCTCAACAATTCACTAAAGAATCTGCAAAGAAAAAGTAAAGTGTACATCCATGTGGAGATTTGTATGGAAATGTCCCTAATAACACTGTTTGCAATAGTCCTAGAGTTACATAATGTCCATCAAACAGGTAATGTGTAAATTAAACTGTGGTACATCAATACAGTGGAATATTACTTAGCAATAAAAAATGAAATACTAAAGCATGCTGTATAACTGATAAGCTTCAAAAACCATACAGAATGAAAGAAGAAAATGTTCCTATCCTATACAACTTAAGTAATAAGAAACAACCTAAAGGAAAACCTATAGAAACAGAAAGTAGGCTAGGAACTGGCAGTGGTTGCAAAGATCCCCCTGGATGATGATAGTACGTCCAAATTTGACTGGGGCAACTGGTCCACAGTTCTGTAACTTTATTAAAAATCACTGAATTCTATATTGTAGATCAAATACATTGACATCATGTAAGATATTTTGGGATAGGGTCTCACAATATATCCCTGGCTGTCCTGGAACTTGCTTCACAAACCAGGGTAGTCTGAAGTTCATAGGGTCTTCATGCCTTTGGTTCCTGAGTGCTTAGATTAAAAATGTACACTGTCACAGCTGGCATGAGTAAGATATTTTTAAAAGTACATAAAGAGTAGATTTTTTTGGTCATTCTTTGTCCTGTGGGTCACTAGTCATGTTTGGCTGATCCTGGTTCAGATCCACTGTAATTGTAAAATGGAAAGACATGGTAGAATTCAGAGCACTAGAATGAAGGAAAAAAGGAAAACAATATAGTGTCTTGTTGAACATGCTGTACACTGATAAAACATTAAAGTGGCACTGTTTTGATTATATTAGATAAAATATGTTATCAACGATATGTCGATTTGTTTCTTTTAAATGCGACTATTAGGCAATCGTTGTCAGGTGAGCGGCTCCCACCCTACCACTACTGACTATCACTGCTGAGAGACAACTATTCCTGTTCCAGCCTTGGACCCTGCTACCATCTGCTAACAACCCTAGAGAGAAACTTCTACAGGTTTAGCTTTCAGCTACTTGCTAAGTATTCCCTGAAGTTGAAGTGATGACAGACTGAAAAGAAGAGTCTAGAAACCCATGGGAAGAAGAAGTAGACCTGCAAGCTTCAGTGGAGTGACAAATGCCCAAGTGTAAATGGGGTTTTGTCAACTTTATCCAATGGGCTGGTTGTACGTGTGTGTGCGCGTGTGCATGTGTGGGTGCATGTGCGTGTGTGTGTATCTTTTCTTTAATAATGTCTCTTTTCAAAAGCATGACAGGTGTTGTGCAGACTTCCAGAACACATTATTTACAAGACAGGTGAATTTACAGAGAAAGCCAAAGAGCCCGTGTGTTTTCTAGAGTGTTAGGCAGATGGCATCTCCGAGGAGTCTTTGGCACTAGATCAAATGACCCCTTTTCTACCTCTTTTCTCTCATGGAGAAGTCAGAAATTGGCTAGCAAGAAATAAGTTAAGAAAGAAGTGGAAGGACAGACAAGCTACTAGAAAGACAGCAGTCTGAGGTTCCAGAAGCTGACCTCAAGTTGGAAAAATATTTGATTCTTTTTTTTTTTTTTTTTTTTTTTTGACGTATTGAGTTACATTCTAATCTCTTATTTAAAAACAAATTTACTTTCTCAAAGGACAGAATACTGTGATTTGATCAGAAATCATGAAAAACCGTCACGGTCTTGCCTGAGTTTTCACGTAAGGGGGAAATGTCATGAAAGCAGGGCACAGGGGACAGAGCTGAGTTTTGATTCTAAGAGGTGATGTGATGATTCATGTAGTGATCACACTTCCTGTGCGCATTCTCACCAGCGGCAGGGCTGTTGCAGGGCAGAATTCCTGGGCACCGGCACCTAGCATTGACGGGTCTGACGGGCACTGTGGATGTCATGGTTGGAAATGCAGTCCCATCAGGATGAGTCAGGCTAGCCAAGCTTCACATGTCTTTCCATAATAAAGGAGTTAAAAAAGATGCTTTCTGAGTCTAAGGTTCTCTCTCCAGAAACTCACCCTTTCCACTTGTATTCTTCTTATTTTCTGAGAGGGTGAAGGTTCAGACTTGTCACATCTGGAAAAATCATTCTTTTCTGTGAAATAGGACTCCTTCCCAGAGGCCACAGGAGCTCAGGACCACTCCTAAGATCAACAAAACCAACACTGGTCAATAATGTTATCAGGGACTCATTGATTGTTGCTAAGTGAATGTCAGAGACCAGGAAAATAAAATGCACCCTGCGCACATCTGAATCGTATTCCCCTTGGGGCTTCAGCCCTGTACTCTCAGTGGACCCAGCTTAAATAAAATCCTATCTGAAATGTTGAGACTCTGAGACTAAAAGAATTAGCTGTGGGCTTCACCAAATATTCACCATCTGCCTGACAATCATAGAAATAGAGTTTTGATATAATGTGGTATGTTATATAGCCATTGTACAGCAAAGCTGTGCGAACTATTGCTACAGATTCTCTTATTAGTGACATGATGTGAAACACAATAAATGGATAATGTGCTTTATTATTTATTAAATGCAGCTCAGAAATAAGTATTTCTACTTCCTTGCAAAAGCATGCATTGGTTCAATGCCTAAATTCTCATGATTGACTGCTTAACTCTCTTGTATCTCACAAATTGCATCAGATTTCCTTTAGAGCACTGGCCAGGCTGTGTCATGTTCACGAGTCATGCCTGAGTGATCTTATCAAAATGATAAGCGCCTCTCAATGACAACAGGATGGTCATGGCTCAGAGGGCAAGTTCATAATTTAATAGCTCAATCATTTAAAGAATCAGAAGAGATGTAATAAACAATAGAAATCAGAGAACTCCAGCACCATGACTAGGCAGCCACCTTCTCTGCTCCTTTCCACCTATGGCTGGCCGTACTGACTGGTTTTGTGTCAACTTGACACAAGCTGAAGTTATCACAGAGAAAGGAGCTTCAGTTGAGGAAATGCCTCCATGAGATCCAGCTGTAAGGTATTTTCTCAATTAGTAATCAAGAGGGAGGGTCTTTTGTGGGTGGTAACATACCTGGGCTGGTAGTTTTAGTTTCTATAAGAAAACAAGCTGAGCAAGCCAGTAAGTAACATCCCTCCATGGCCTCTGCATCAGCTCCTGCTTCTTGACCTGCTTGAGTTCCAGTCCTGACTTCCTTTGGTGATGAACAGCAATGTGGAAGTATAAGCTGAATAAACCCTTTCCTCCCCAACTTGCTTCTTGGTCATGATGTTTTGTACAGGGACAGAAACCCTAAGATACTGGCCAAAGGCAGGAATCAGTACTAAGGATGACTCCCAAGCTAAAGTATGCACATGTGCCATTGATTCTTAGAATGTTTTCACTCCATTCTCTGCCATGACTACAAACTTTAAATATAACTTAAGCCTTTCTTGGAGAGGCTGTGTTTGACTACCCAGCAGACATTTCTGTTTCCTTCTACCTCAGCTCTGTTTTGCCCTCTCTGATCACATTTAAGAATGACTGGTATCACTTTCTTTCCCTTCCCTGTTGTTACCACTGTCACCAAAATACCCAGAAGAACAACTATAAGAAGGGAATTGTTTTTGGTTCAGAGGGGTCAGTCACTGTGCTAGAAAAGTAGTAACGTAACAGAACAATTCTTATGGCAGCCAGAAGCTGAGAATGGAAACAGGAGGGGGCCAGGCACAGATACTGGTGAGGATCTGCCCCTACCCCCATTGACTTATTCCTTTCAGTAGGCTCCATCTTGTAAAGTTTCCAAAACTCCCCAGAATACTGCTATCAATTGGGGATCAAGCCATTTGTTTAAGACATAAGCTTGTGAGGACTATCCATGCAGAAACCATAATAACTATGACGTTTTGTGAAAGTATCATAAAGCAAAGACTCATTTTGCTTGTCTGTGAACCTCAGCTTCTTCATTTATAATACCCAGCACATCGAGTTGTTGTGGTTCTAGCTAACCATAACTATTAGCTGTGTCTGACCTCCACCCATCAATCACTTAATGCTACTTCCTAGATTTTAAGACTTCCAGTAAGGGGGATTTCAAATTCATTCCACTTAAAATACCAGTATATAATTTCCCCTTATTTGAGGGGTTGTATCCCTGTGATGATTCTTTTTAAATGTCAACTTGACACAGTCTGGAATCCCTTGGGAAAAGAGTCTGAATGAGAGTTGTCTAGATTAGTGGTTCTCAACCTGTGGGTCATGTGGGTTATCTTGATTTCCTTAATTGGGATGGGAAGACCCATCCACCATGAAAGGCATGATTCCCTAGACAAGAGATCTTGATCCTGATCTCCCTGTAACAGTAGATAGTAGTAGAGAAAGTGAGCTGAGCACAAACATGACATATTCAATCACTTTTCTACTGACCATGGATGTGACCAACTGCTTCAAGTTCTTCCTGCTTCACCTTTGCCTTGGTGGTGAACTGTGTCCTGCAACTGGAGCTAAAATAATCCCTTTGCCCTTTCCGTTGCTCTTTATCAAGGTGTTTTATCACAGAAAGAGGAAATGAAAGTATGTCAATCCCTAACACTGCGTCATGCTTATCCTATCTTTGTTCTTCAAACACGTAAGAATACCCTCACCCTACATGCATTTTTCTCAGCTACCACATCACCTTAGTGTTCTTAACGAGTATCTTATTGCACTAGGATATTCCAGAGCCATGGTCAACACCAGCTTCTATCCAGCTATCTGTCCAAAGGGTGTAGTCCAGACTTACACATAGGATAGGAAGAAATAGTAACTTTTACTTTGGAAAGGCGTTAGAAAATTAACACCTAATAACCAACACATTGTTTGATGTGGTCCCCTCCCTTAGCTCTGTAGTAGATGATAGCACGTCAGTGGTGTTGCCCAGGGTGTCTAAACTGGGAAAGTGGGATTGCACAACGATACAGAAGTGACTGTGATATTCTCACGTTCTCATAGGTCAGTGTGATCTGGGTAGTTGGAGTCACAGAGAATATGCTCCCGGATAACTACAGTAGCCTTCATAACATGGAAAAGTAACCCGAAAGGATTCTGAAATAGAGACCCCAGATTAGCATCAATGCTGAGAACTGAAGAATAAGTGAGAGGTGAGAGAATCATCACGTACTCTCACTAGCTACAGTAGGAAATCAGATTGTTCAAGATTTAGAGAAAAAAAAGAGAATTATGCAGGACTGTTTAAAATATAAATTTATGCTCTTGTGACTAGCAAAGAATGTGACTGTGAGTGAATGCAGGGCACTGATTTCAAATATTCTGTGTGTGTGTGTTTGTGTATGTGTGTGTGTGTGTATGCATTTGTGACAAAATCATATACAGAAATATTTAATCCAGCAGGTGTAGAATTCACAGGCTTAATTATGGACTCAACTCGGGTCTCACCAACCACATGGCCATGTCAGTGGTACTCATGTTCTGATGATCATCTCAGGGTGAGGCCAGATTTTCTTCCTATGCGTTCACCAAACGCACAACTCAACGAATATGAGGTTTCAGCTGCCTTTTATTAAGTTAGATAATTTTAAAAAATTTCAAAATCATGCCCTGACCTTTAAGGTTCTGTATAAAATAGTTATTCTCATTGCAAATGTCATGACAACAATCTATACACTAGAGTACGATTATTAACTTTAAATACATTAATAACTAAACATGTAATTCGTAAGGCAAGGCCTTTGGCATCTCTACAATATGCTTATGTTATGTGTAAAGGGCAAAGGGAGGCTGGGTCCAGAAGTAGCAGAATTCTGCTATAGTTCTGGACCACACTGGTGACTCTATCAACACTTAGCAAGAACCACATAGCATTCTAGGCTCTTGACTATATTTAGCACTTGCTTTGTTTTCATTGACCCTATTACTAGGTAAATTCTTTGACTTTGCTAGGTAGGGTTAGTATCTGTCTGTTGCAATTCCATTAGCAGTTGATGTCATCGTATTAATCTCAGGCAGGTACATGCAGGGTCTTAGCGTTTTCAATGTCTAGCTCACATTAGAATGTAACACTGAAACGTTCTTATTTAATCTGCTTGTCTCCTTGCTGTGACAAAATGCCTGATGACACAACTTCAGGAAGTAACAGTTTATTTTTGGCTCATGACTTCAGAGGTCATGAGGTCACCATGGTAAGAAGGGCAGTTCACATCATGATAGCCTGCAAGCAGAAAGAAACCTATGCTCCTGGCAGCTCGTTTTCTCTTTTTCCCTTCTATTATTCTGTCTGGATCTCCAGACTAAGGGGTGATGCCATCTCCATGCAAGGTATGTCTTCCCCACTGGGTACATTCTTTTATAGCTCATAAATTTTCCCTGTGGTATATCATACCAGTCCCCTGAGTCTTCAGTTCAGTCAAGGTGACAATCAAGATTAATGTCTGAAATGTTTACTATCTACATGGTCAAAGAAATTCATTATATATAGTGAAAAACATGGGGCTTATATAACAACATTTATAAAACCAGGATAAAAATATTTTTAGAACCTAGGAGTGGTATCAGCTCATGTGTCTTCAAACCAGAGTTACAACAACCTACTCCCGATTACTTCATGAACGTGGATGTCAGCAATCTGGGTGAGGCTGGTAGATAAAATACAGGCTGCCAACCATTGAAATCTGAGTTTTAGACAAGATAAATGGAACAAGCTCATATGGAAAATTATAATTGGTTTAGGTGAAACCTCAAATTAAGTGAACTTACATTTTGATTTGCTAATCTGACCACCTACACTAGGAAGAGACTTCCGGGTCATACAGACTAATGAGCTGATGAGAGACTTCCGGGTCATACAGACTAATGAGCTGACGAGCTACTAAGGAGCATTTCCCTCGTTACTCCATTTAGAACAGGGCTCGGCCGTAACTTGGATGTGGTCAGAATCATCAGTTCTTCGTCTACCTTTCAGCATTGATTTGGTTGATCAGCACTACGCCGTGCACTCGGGGCCTTGGGCATTTATAAAACCTCCTTGGAGATTCCCTGTGTGGCCAAAATCAAGAGTTCTGATCAGAAGTTAGTGGTGGAGAGACTAGACTTTTCTTTGCTCTTTCATGCTGTCGAGAAATCAGTTAGGACTCAAGCAGAGCACTATATGGCCTGAGCAGTGGTTCAGAGACATTTTAGAGCTTAATGGATAAAGCCTTAGGTTCGTGGGCCCTGATCCTCTATGTTTCCAGTGAGCTTATAGAGAAGGGGGTGTTTAAGGTGCAGGGAGGAAAGAGAAAGTAAGATTCTCCTGTAAATTTTCCCAGCATGCGCGCCTGGCCAATCAGTTCTTTCCTTCTCTGAGTGGAGTAGGAACTTTCTGGAACGTCTTCCAATTGCTAGGAAGTTGTAGGGTTTATTCCAGTTCATAGCTATTGAAGCTACAATAGAAGGGGAGAAAAACCATGGAAATATCTTAGAACAATTAAAGATGCATTGAGAGAGAGAGAGAGACAGACAGACAGACAGACAGACAGACAGACAGAGACAGAGAGAGAGAGAGAGAGAGATCATAACTATTCTGTCTAAGCAGAATGCTTACACGGTAATGTAAAAGGCTCACTGACGTGTAAAACTTTCTGAGAGAGTTTCATTATGGGAAGAAATATAATGCAACGTAATATAATTAATAGCAGTAAGATAAGCAATAAACACCACTTTCAAATAAAACTTCTCTGGTGTGACAGTATGGTTAAGAGTGATTTAAGCCCAACCTCCTCCTGTCTGCTGGTGCAGCTTCTGCCTGAGAAGAGACGGGGCCAACAAAAACTAAAGCCCCTTAGTAGAGCAGTCTAACCATCGTTTCCATGGCAGTGATGCATTTTAAAATACTCCAGTAGACACCAGCAATTGCCAACTGTGGTCTTTAAAATTACCTGAGGCCTTTTTAAAATATACTGAAGTCTGGGCAGAATGGCTAACACATTAAATCAGATTCTCCAGGGCTGCTAGTTGGGCACTGGAGTCCTTCTTTAAAGCCCTCGGGGTGATTTTAATGTGTAGTTGGGGGTGGAAGGCTGCTGCTAACCTGAACAATGCGCTATGTTGTATAGGAGAAGGGCAGGCTACAAACCAGGGGCGACAGGCATTCTGATCAGCAAGTAAGTTGTATCTAAAGGTTAGCCAGCCAGGATCACACAAAGGCCTCTCTCCGGAAATGGTTGCTACGAATGCTTTTGTCAGACTAACACCAGAAGTTCAGCTAGTTCACATAGTTAATGCCCAAGAGTTTTATTTTGTTTTGTGTTTTTAACCAGTCACTTTTTAATAATCATGAGAATTTTAGAAACAGACTTTAACAGATTCAAACATATTTAAAACGTATTTGGGGAACATATTTCTGTAGTATTTTAATTTGACAACTCAACTTATATTCACAAGGAAAGGGAAGCACTCTTAAATACGAGCAACAACTTCTACATAAGCTACCTGGGACCGAAAGGCTGTGAACTTGAGACTGGAAGCCTGGTTCTTAGGAGTCAGTAGCAGACAGAGAACTCAAGGTTAACTCAGCAGCCAGAGGGAAATGGGTCTCAGAGGCTAAGATGATACGGTCACAGGAATTCAAAAAGTATGGCAAGGACTCAGGGATACCCCCAGGCAGAAAAGCTGACGTGGGGTTGTTCGTCAGTATTCATCCTACAATGTCTACACCTGGGGCATTTTTCAAAAGCAGACGGCGGAAGGAATTTGGAAATGTACTGGCCTCTGTGTTCTGGTTTGCCGAGTGTGCTTAGTGTGGCTTAAAGCCAGATGTTTATTTTCCCTGTGTCCTAGATGTGAGAACATGTCAGACATCAAGATGCCAGTGGTATGAGGGCCACCAGGGCAGGATGCTCTCTGGATTCTGGGCCTGGCTTGGAGCTGGCTTCTTTCCTGCTCTCGTAGCACGTTTCTAGTGTCTGTATCTGTGTCCACATTTTAACTGCTTATAAGACACGAGTCAAATAAATGTAGGGACTGCCTAAGGACTCAACTAATTACAATTGCATTTTTTTCAGGTCATTTTAATAATCTGTGGAATTGAGAATTAAGACTTCAACATGTGAGTTTTAGGATACAATTAAACTCATCACACGGATGTGTATTCTGGGGAAAGGTATAGGAATTTCAAGAAAGAAAAGGCTTGTTCATGTATTTTCTTGATAAATATTTTATGAAACATTTGCTATCTACACAGCCCTCCTCTGAGGCACTATAGAGAAGGAGGTGGTTGGCAATTCTTCTGTTTCTGCCGTGGTTTTGCTGCTCACCCGTACCTTGAAGCAAAATAAAGAGTGATTCATGAAATCTCCATGTTTTGCCTGTCCAGTACATTGTGGAGTCTGAGGTCTGAAGCTTGGGGAGTTGCCTGATTGAGCTATGGGGAGACTCTTGACCAATATCTGGAAGTGTTATTTTCTGCTGAACTTCAACCCTAAAGTGTGTTCTACACAGGATCATTCATAGGTGAAAGCAGAGGTTCCTGTTTGAGATTTAGAGGTTCAGAGTTTGAGATTTAGTAGGACGTGCAAGAGTCAGGTGCTTTGCCAAAGGAGACCAGAATGCAATGGGGGTAGGAGATGCTAAGTGTGACAGTGACCAGTCTGGGTCATTATTAGAGTAAAACGACCAGTCCAAGCAATGTAACCTAGAAACCACCACATCCCTGTTTTTGAATCTTAACTCATGAAAACGGGAAGCAATCATTATACTTAGGGCTCCTGAAATAAGCCTGCTTGGACAAGGGGTGCAGGTATTCTTTTTTTCAGTCGCTGCATCTTAAGCAGATAGCACATCAAGAAAAGTAAAGCAGAACACTAGTCTACTGTTGCTCCAGACTTCAAGTCTAGCACAGGAAACTCTTATGATCTGGAGCTCTGAGGCCTGTGTACGCGATAGTGTGGCCACCAGCCATTTTAACTGGGTTATGTTAAATCGTCTAATGCTGTATCTTATTCCCAGACCACAGGCTGTATAGATGTGGAAGCTGGAAGGCACTCTAGACATTAGCACTGTCATCTAACACATGGGCCATACAAAACCCTGAAAGTCAACCAGCTCACTCAAGATTCATTGTCCGAGGACTGATAGGGGCTGTCTACTGTCTTCCCTATTTATTCTTGTGTATCCCAAGGCATGGGCACTGACCTTTTGGTTTAGCTAACAAAGGTGGGAAACAAACACAGTGGTGTGAAGATTTTTGCTACCCTATGGGAAACGATTTAGCAGTTAGGAAGTCACAAGGGTTTAATAATTCTATGTCTCAGTGTTAAAAGGACAAGTTCCAAGTGAAAGGAACTTCTTGTTTTGTTCTGAGACATAGTATGAGGTCTCACCTCTGCAGCTTGGCTGTCCTTGGATTCAAAGGGATCTGCCTGCCTCTCCCTCTGCTGTATCACTTCCTCTATTAGTCATATTGTAGGAATATGTTTTTAACACTTTGAAGTCTAAAGTTCATTTCTGTTCAGGCCTGTGTGCTGGCTCCAAGCATTACACGAAGACTTTACATTCAGTGGCATCACAAGGAATATAAATTGTGGTTGTGCAGGTGTACACCAAATATGGATGTCTAGTAGTTGTAAAAGTGGGTGAGCAACGGATATCTTATTAATCCCGTTTCAGAGTTGTTGTTATAACATTTCAAGCAACAGTTCTAGAGTCAAACAAAGTAAAATGCAGTGATTATGAGGAGTTGGCACAAGGTCATCTACCATCTGTTCTGTGAGCGTAACATTGGATCTGAGTTTGAATCTTCCCTTTGTACCTTCAACAATTACATTGCCCAGCTGCAAGTACCTTAAACTCTCTGAAGCCTCAGAAATGTATGGCATAGCTTTATTTTGAATACTAAGTGAGATGATATGTACATATAATTGTATATTTGCTGACAGCATCAGAAGTCATAGGTAAAACTGTGGGTAAACATTACTTGAGATATTGTAGGTAGAGGGCTGGAGAGATGGCTCAACTGTTAAAGGCTACGCTCATAACCCAAGTATAAGAGAAATTGTAGGCAAAATACTAAGTGGATATGAAAAGCCATTGAAGGCCTCTTCTGGGAAGATGCCATTTTGCTTGGATTCTAATATAGTCATCCATTAAGGGTGGCTTTCAACAAGCATTGAGCTTGGTAAAGCTGGCAGTGACTGCCGTCAAGTGTTCAGCTAGCTCCCTCTGTTCCTGGGTGACAAGGAATGAGAAATGCCAAGAAGTGAAGGAAACCGTGGGCATATGTGCTATGTTGTACAAGCAGAGCCGGAAAACCACTGCACAAGCCCTTCTGGTAATTGTCACACCTTCGGCAGCTCCCGTTAAGCAATGTTGTAAAATTCCCAATGCAAAAGTCTGTACTGAAAATGAATGCAAGTCATGTAACACTTGGTGGGGGGTGGAAGGGCTGGCTGCAGAATAAAAATGTCACAAAAGAACAAAAACCAGTGTTGTAACACTGAGGTGACGAAGCCTCATTCATCTGTGTGTGATTACAGGAGCCTGTGGCAAGTGATGAATGTTTCTTGGTACTTTATGCTTCCCAGCCTTACGGATAGAAGGGCTCTAAACAATGGCTGCTCCTCACAACTGTTCTGCTGACTGTCTTCACATGGCAGCCGTGAGGCCAAGCTGGGATGAAGTCCCTCTCAGTGGCTTTTCTGCATTGGGCTGTTTCCATGGTCCTTTTCTCCTCACCCTGTTTTAGCCATGTCAAAATCCTCTGCACCTCTAGACTCAGTCAGGGTGTGGTGACAGTGGGCTATGGTGGTGGCTTTGGAATCCCAGCCGTGTCATCACTGCCTCTGAAACCTTGCTAAGAGAATTGACCTTTCTGAACTCATTTCTTCATATGCTATTTTGGGGAAGAAAAAAAAAGTGTGTTCACCTCATAGTGTTGTTGTAGAAACTAGATGAGTCAATACAAGGGAATCTTAAGAACAGCTCCAGGGACATAGGAAGCAGTCAGAAATTATAGCCTAGTTTTGCTCTGCACATGCCTTTTCTTGTGATTTCTTGTTTTTAGGAACATTCCTTTCCCTTCTATGTCTTTGTAGTTCAAATGTACTTACCTGTCTGGGACAACTCCCTCAAGCAGGGTTAACTATTTCCTCCTTTGCATTCCCACACCAATGGCTTCATCATTGTTCCAAATTACTTTTTTTTTTTTCTCTTCCTAACTAGCAACTAGCTAAATGTTTGTTCATACCCATGCTTTCTTTTTCCAACCAAAGGTTCTCAAACAATAATTGTTGAATGAACGAACAAGCCAATCACCCAACCAACTGCAGAACCATCTATAATCTACCATATATAAATTAATAGATTCCTTAATGATGCTCATAAACTGTAGAAAAACATTCATGGGGAATGGAATGTCATGATGAACATGATGGAATGATGAGTTCAGTCCTCTCCATCAACTACCATGTTGAAAGGCTCTTCTGTGTTCTGATTCAGTTTGCTTACTGAGCTAAGTCAGTGATGGAGCTACGTCAGCACTGTTCCCTTGATGTACATGTCTGGGATTTATTCATCAACAAAATGGTAACACCAAGGTTTAAATGTGAAGTCTTTTCTCCAAAAGTTCAATACAGATACAGATAGAGACCTTCAGAGTAGAGTACATGGGGAGGTGACTGGATCACAAGTATTTGACTGATCTTCTGATGGAGTCATTGTTGGTATCAGGCTCTGAGCCCAGTGACATCACATCTAGGCAACCCCCATACATTCCCAGAATCCACCTGGCTACCTCCCACCCTTATCTGCAAGAGGCTATGTCACTGCCCATATAAAATAGGCAGAACCCCCTGACCTCTTCTTGGTCTTCTCCCCCTTCCCCACCTTTGTCCTATCTCCTGAATAAACTCCACTTGGAACCATTTGGGCTGATGTGGTCTGTTCCAAGCCGTGCATGGACGAATATCAGTCATGACATACTGGCAATATTTGGCAGGTATTCTAGGACACCCATGGTGATAAGTCCTGGAAAGAGAAGCCCCGTTCTCTGCCTTTTCTTTTTTTCTCATCTACCACCAGTTGAATAGTCACTTCTGCCACGTGCTCCTGTCACCTCAGGGTCACAACAATGGAGCACACAGACTAGACTGGAACCCCTGAAGCAATGAGCTTTACAGACTTTATGCTGTTTTTTTGTTTGTTTGTTTGCATTTGTTCATGAAACATTTGACTGACAAGGTTGAAAAATGCAAATAATAAAGAGACCAGTGTTTATTCTGAAGAGTATGTGTTGCCATTTAGGTTTTCTGTGGCTGTCTGATTTGCTAGGTACAATTCCCAGCCTGTGCTTACTCTTTCCACACTGACATATGGCTCATTCTTGAACAAAAAAGGTTTCATTTGCAGGAGGCTGGGTGAATGAAATTACAGGTTCACATACTGCTATAGATAAATATGCACTGAATTGGTCCTGGCCTCAAATGTATTGATCCAAAACACACCTGGATGACAGCACAGCTGGAAGAAAAAATCTCTTTGCTCATCAGTACCATCAATGGGTCAGATTTATGGGACAGTCATAGGACTTCTGCCTGACTTTTTTCTTGTTGGCTAGTAATATCTGCCATTTGCATTTCTTTTCTTTCTAGATGCATCGTTTTCTCCTCATCTTTTCCCTGAAGGGATCATCAAGCATTTAGGAATGATTTGCTGATCAAAGACACACAATGTATGAATTCCAGTCTCACTATATGGCTGACTGAGGCAGATTATTTCATATATATATTTTACTTTGTAAAAGTATTTTTATACATTTTGGGCCATTAATAGGTAATCATTTATTCTTAATGCCTACTATTAAGACAAATGTTCTGCAGAAACAAAGTAGGTACCTGGAATACTGTAAGGAGAATGTAGTGATTCTTCCTTATCTGTGAGAAACATATTGAGGACCTCCAATGAATACTTGAATCTGCAGGTAATAGTGAACTCTACATAAATACTACATTTCCCCATATTTGTGTGTATGTGTGTGTGTACATACACACACACACATATATATGTATCATAAAGATGAATTTGTAAATTAGATACAGGAAGAGATCAACAGGAATCATAAAGCAGAATAAATACAATACTTTAATAGAAGTTATGTGATTAAGGTCTCACATGAAATATCTTAATGTACTTTACCTTTTAACTCAGGGTAAAACCAATAACTTATTTTGCATTAAGACATCATCAACATTGCTTTTCCTACACTTGGGAGCATTATTAAAAGAATTAGAGCATCTTAAACAGAAGTATGTTTGATCCTTATAAACAAGACTGTTAGAAACTGATTAATGGACAAATAGTTGATACAGCATGAATATGCTAGATACAGGGAAAGTGGTAACTCTTTGTAAGAGTGACAGAGTTGGATGCTGTGAGATACATTACCCAGGACACTGCAAAATTTGAAACTTGTGAATTTTAATTTCTGAAAAATTTCATTTTGTATTTCCAGACTGTATTTGAACTGAAAACGACAGGAAGTGAAATTGCAAATAGGTGGGAAGGGAGGGAGGAGAGAACTGCGTTAAGTAGATTTAAGCACTTCTGACAGTGTCCTTCTTCTATGTAAAAAGAGAAAGTAATTGAGCCAAACGAGGTCTCTAAGAGTTTGCAATAGTTTTGGATTGAGTTTCTTACTTACTCTGCTCCTGAATACTGTGCTTATTTCTAGAATGCCAGACTGCCTTTCAGTGCATTTTTTCTCCATAAAGCCATTCTTTTAAGGATGTTTGTTTCAGTGTAGGCTTATAAATGTTTGTTTTAGTATAGGTTTATAAAGGTTTGCACAGTGTGGGTTGCAATTTTAAGCACTTAAAGTATTCTGTCATAGACAGAAATTAAGAAAGAAATGAAAGACTTCCTAGGGTTGAAAGAAAATGAATAAACAACATACCCAAATTTATCAGACACAATGGAGGTGGTACTAAGAGTCAACTTTATAGCACTATGTGCCTACATGAAAAATTTGATAGGGATCTCATATTGGTGTGGTTGATTTTTGTTTAAAATTTTTCATGTGTCCAAAAAGAATAAATTGTAAGAAATAATCAAACTTGGGGATTGGATTGTCTTATTCAGGTTTTTTATTCCTGCACAAATCATCATGACCAAGAAGCAAATTGGAGAGGAAAGGGTTTATTCAGCTTACACTGCCACCTTGCTGTTAACCACCATAGGAAGTCAGGACTGGAACTCAAGCAATGTGGGGAGCCGACAGCCATCTTGAGTAATATACCCTGACAAGAGACTTGTTTACAATAGCCTACAACAGCTGAGCACACTCTGATAACATCTTGTTTTAGATACCCAAGATTTTCCCTTGGGTGTGTGAGACTTAAAGGTGTAATTTAGAGCTGAGACTTAAGGGCGTGACTTAAAGATGTGATTTAGAGATAAGACCTAAGGGCGTGACTTAAAGGCATGGCTTAGAAGTGAGACATATAAAAGGCGAGAAGCAGACAGAAGAAAGTAGTAGGCACTTGAGACTCGAGACACTTGGATTAGACACTTGTACTTGGAAGAGTACTTGGGACTTGAGACTTGAAGCAGGTAACTTGGAACTGGGAAAGAGAATAGCAATTTAGAACTAGGATTAGGACTTGAAAATTGGTGCCGAAGCCCAGGACCTGAGACTTGGTACTAGGAACTAGGGACTTGGAGAGAAGAGAGACTGAAGAATAAACGGGATTGAATCACACTCTGTCTGGTCTCCATTCCTCAAGTCCATCCTCACTCTCTCTCCTGATAAACCCTGACCGGTGGACTAGAGCAGCCTGGGGCAGTGCGGGCTTAACAATTTAGCCCCCAAGGCTTTTGGCAGTGTGGGTTCTAACATTAATAGAGCGGTCTCCAACATTTTGGCCCCCAACCATGGGGCAGAGCTGTTCTCAACAAAGCAAGTTAGGAAGCAGGAGTTGATGCAGAGGCCATGGAGGGATGTTACTTACTGGCTTGCTTCCCCTGGCTTGCTCAGCTTGCTTTCTTATAGAACACAAGACTACCAGCCCAGGGATGGCACTACCTACAATGGGCCCTCCCATCCTGGATCACTAATTGGGAAAATACCTTACAGTAGGATCTAATGGAGGCATTTTCTCAAGGGAGGCTTCTTTCTCTGTGATAACTTCAGCTTGTATCAAGGTGACACACAAAACCAGACAGAACAGTCAAGAAGAAACAAACAAACAAACAAACAAACAAGAATTACAAAGAGTCAACTAAACAAAGAATTGGTACTTTGAGGAAATAAAAAAGAATGGCAAACCTTTATTCAAATTAACTAAGTGATGGAGAGATAATATCTAAATTTAGAGGTGAAAAGGGGGAGCCTGGAAACAGACATTAAGAAAATTCAGAGAATCATAAGAGCATTTTTTAAAAACCTAAATTCCACCAAACTGAAACATTTATAAAGAAATGAATAATTTTCTTGATATGTATTACTTATCACAGTTAAGTCAAGATTAGATAAAAAATTTAAACAGACTTATAACCCTTAGTGAAACAAAACAGAAGCAGTCATTAAAACTCTTGCAACAACAACAACAACAACAAAAAAAAAAAAAAAAAAAAAAATCCCCGGGCCAGAAAGTTTTAGTGTAAAATTCTACCAGACTTTCAGAGATGAGTTAACAGTAATATTCCTCAAATTATTCTACAAAATAGAAAATATAAAGAAAAACATTGTTAGGGTAACACCCAAAGCACATAAAATCCAACAAAGAATGAGAATTACAGACCAACTTTCCTTAGAAACACAGAGGCAAAAATTCTTAATAAAATACTTGCAAACTGAATCTACATCAAGAAAAACCATCCACCATGATATGGTAGGCGTCATCCCAGAGATGCAGGGGTGGTTCAACATATATAAATCAATAAATGTAATCCACTACATAAACAAACTGAAAGACAAAAGCTGTATTATCATCTCATTGGCCTTTGACAAAATCTAATACCCTTTCATGATAAAAGTCCTGGAGAGATTAGGGTATAAGAGAAATATGTCAACATAATAAAGGTCCAACAGCCCTATAGCCAATATCAAAATAAATGGAAAGAAACTCAAAGCAATTCCACTAAAATCAGAAACAAGACAAAGTTGTCCTCTCTTTCCACACCTATTCAATATAGTGTTTGAATATAATACCTTAGCTAGAGCAATATGACACTAAAGGGGATACAAATACTAGTATAATAAAAATCTCAAGTCATTAGAGAAATAAACTGAAGAAATATCAGAAGATGGAAAGATCTCTTGTGTTCATGGTGGGTTGGTAGAATTAGCAAAGTAAAAATGGCCATCCTACCAAAGGCAATCTCCACATTCAATGCAATCAGCTTTAGAATTCCAATGCAATTCTTCACTGATTCTTAAGGACAATTTTCAGCTTCATATGGTGACACAAAAACTCAGGATATCTAAAATCATCCCTAATAATAAAAGAACTGCTGGAGGTTTTATCATCTTCAATTTCAAGTGGTACCACTGAGCTATAGCAACAAAACCAGCATGGTGTTGGCACAAAAACAGAAACGTTGATTAATGGAAGTGCACTGAAGACCCAGATAGAAATTTACACACCTATAGATACATTTTTTTTAAAATAAAGAAGCCTAAAATGCAGTCTTTTGGATGGCTGCATGTAGACGAATCCAAATAGTTGCATATTTACACCCTGCAGAAAACCCAGCTCCAAATGGACGATCAAAGACTCTCAATACCAGATACACAACATTATAGAAGAGAAAGTGGAGAACAGTCTTGAAGTTACTGACACAGTTACTAAGATCAAAAATTAATAAATGGGACCTCATGAAACAGAAAAACTTCTGCATGGCAAAGGACAATCATCATTTGAACAAAGCAGAGAACACTTAAATATTCAACATCCTTAGTCACCAGGGAAGTGCAAGTCAAAAGTACTTTGAGATTTCATTTTATACCCTACAGAATGGCTAGTTAGGATCAGTGAAACAAGTGACAGCTCGTGCTGGTGAGGATGTGGGTAAGGGGAACACTCATCCATTATTTCCGGGACTGCAAACTTACATAGCCACTGTCGATAATCAGTGTAGCAGTTTCTCAGGAAGATGGGAGTTGAACTATCTAGAGATCCAGCCAAACCGCTCTTGGGCATATACCCAAAAGCTACTTCCTCCTATCACAGGGACACTTGCTCAATCATGTTCATAACTGCTCTCTCCATTCATAATAGTCAGAAATTGGAAATGACCCAGCTATCCCTTAAAAGATGAATAAAGAAAATGTAGTACATTTACACAATGGAATATTACTCAGCCTTTCAAAAATTAAATGATGAAATTCACAGGTAAATGAGTAAAACCAGAAAAAAAAAAAATCATCCTGAGTGAGATAACCCAGGCTAAGAAACATATGGTGTGTATTTGCCTATATGTAGACATTTGTTTTTAAGCCAATGATAGCCAAGACACAATCTACAGAAACACAGAGCTTAGGTTTAGAATAAGGGACTAGGGGGTACACATAAATCTCTCTAGGAAAGGGAAATAGAATAGATAGTTTTGGGTGGATGGGGAGTGGGGACTAGAGTTGAGAGGACCATGTTAGGAGGGGTAGCATGGAAATCTAATATAGTAGAAGCTTCCAAAAATATACACATCTACGAAGGTGATCTAAACAAATTTACCAAAGGATTAGCAGACAAATCCCTAACTGGATATCTCTTATCATCAAGCAAAGTTTCCAGTACTTGAAATAAGTTTGATCTAATTGAGTTTTGGCCAAAGGGGTCTTATGGAAACCCCCAAACAACTGTAAGTTGTTCTCCACAAACTGATGGCAAGCCTCCAGTGCTGAAGACAACAGCTATGCAACTCATCCAACATGGAGAAACCAGGCTGGTGCCTGCATAGAGCCTTCAACCCGTGCTAGCAACGTTGGAAGGTACTCTGCACAGTACCAAAGGAGAACTGTAAATACCAACCTATTTACAAACCCTTTGATCGCTAGTGGTGTCCTGTCTGCAAGTCTGCTAGTGTAATGTTGGCATAAAGCTTGTGGGCATAACCAACTGATATCTGATGACTGAAGACCCACTCCATGAGATAGAACCCATACCTGACACTGCTTGGGTGATTAAGAGCCTGAGACTAAATAGCTCAGGGTAAAACCCAATACGACTGTTCTACTAAATGAACGTAGTAATAAAATGACTCCTAATGACCTTCTCTTCTACTCATAGATCAGTGTCTTGCTCAGCCATCATCAAAGAAGCTTCCCCCTGTAGCAGATGTAAACAAATGCAGAGACCAGCAGCTAGACCATGTGCAGAGAGTGAGAGACCTTGGAACACTCAGCCCTAAAGGGGCTATCTGTTTTGTCTTATTCCATTGTGTCAGTTTTTGTTTTATTTTATTTTAGCTTTATTTCTTAGAAGCCTGTATGTTTTCTGATGAGAGACAGAAAAAGGATGGGTCTGAATGCCAGTGGAGAAGGAGGAACTGGGAGGAGTAGAAGGAGGGAAAACTGGAATCAGAATATATTATGTGAGGAAAAAAATCTATTTTCAATAAAAGGAAAAACTATTCTGTCAATCCAACTGCCATAAACCTCTTTGTCTTTTCTTTACAAATAATGACTGTTCTTGTAGAACTTCATTTGATTGGAAAGATAGAATTTTATGTTTAATGGCTCATTTCAGTGACTTGAAAAGCTTATTGTGAGAGTATAATTAAGGATTATTTTCATTTCCTTTATAAAATTATACTAGCACATTTCTGCATAGTAGTATACTTTAAATTTATAACTATCACTTAAAACAATTATTAATTCTAATCTATACAATTTACTAAAATTCTCCTAATTTTATTAAACATGTATCATCACATACTAAATAATTGTGTAGTATTATCCCTGTGCCAAGTCCTGCTCAGCCATGGAAGGGTCAGTGTGACATGGCTCTCATTCCTGGAACAGAGTCATGGAGGTGTGTGGCTCCATGAAGGTCAATGGTTATTATGTGTGTAAAGTTTGTATAAAAATATATACTTTTTACTTTATGTTCCTCCTTCTAGGAATGTCCTTTCTGCCAAGGTTAATGATGCCATGATAATCAGAGACAGGAATCTGGGAGGCGAGGGTGAGGCTAAGGTCTCATTTGGCAAAATGGTAAATGTTGTAGCCTTCAGGACAGCCCTTAAGGCTATGGGGAGGAACTCTGAAAACATGAGTTCAAAAATACAGAATTTCTCAACTATGCAAAATATAAGGATGTATAAATATGAATTGTATAAGAGCTTCACAGATCTAAGAGAACAGAGGCAGCTGCACTGTGAGCCAGCTTGTCAGAGAGATACCAAAGAAGGAGA